>NW_027365122.1:0-137625 GCF_046119375.1 Phyllobates terribilis | reverse complement strand
AAGATTCAAAGAGAGTGAGATGCCAGCTCCTTTCATTCAATCAGTAGCTTCAAACATTTCTGGTATATGAAAAACATGTTTTTCAATGGCAAAAATCAATGAATATTGTAAATGCACAAACAGTAATATCTCCGCATTGCAAGGTGCAATTCTGAAATTTTTTGCTTTTTCCTGCTAATCCTAGCATGATAAAGAAGATTCAAAGAGAGTGAGATGCCAGCTCCTTTCATTCAGTCAGTAGCTTCAAACATTTCTGGTATATGAAAAACATGTTTTTCAATGGCAAAAATCAATGAATATTGTAAATGCACAAACAGTAATATCTCCACATTGCACGGTGCAATTCTGAAATTTTTAGCTTTTTCCTACTAATCCTAGCATGATAAAGAAGATTCAAAGAGAGTGAGATGCCAGCTCCTTTCATTCAGTCAGTAGCTTCAAACATTTCTGGTATATGAAAAACATGTTTTTCAATGGCAAAAATCAATGAATATTGTAAATGCACAAACAGTAATATCTCCACATTGCAAGGTGCAATTCTGAAATTTTTTGCTTTTTCCTGCTAATCCTAGCATGATAAAGAAGATTCAAAGAGAGTGAGATGCCAGCTCCTTTCATTCAGTCAGTAGCTTCAAACATTTCTGGTATATGAAAAACATGTTTTTCAATGGCAAAAATCAATGAATATTGTAAATGCACAAACAGTAATATCTCCACATTGCACGGTGCAATTCTGAAATTTTTAGCTTTTTCCTGTTAATCCTAGCATGATAAAGAAGATTCAAAGAGAGTGAGATGCCAGCTCCTTTCATTCAGTCAGTAGCTTCAAACATTTCTGGTATATGAAAAACATGTTTTTCAATGGCAAAAATCAATGAATATTGTAAATGCACAAACAGTAATATCTCCACATTGCACGGTGCAATTCTGAAATTTTTAGCTTTTTCCTGTTAATCCTAGCATGATAAAGAAGATTCAAAGAGAGTGAGATGCCAGCTCCTTTCATTCAGTCAGTAGCTTCAAACATTTCTGGTATATGAAAAACGTTTTTCAATGGCAAAAATCAATGAATATTGTAAATGCACAAACAGTAATATCTCCACATTGCAAGGTGCAATTCTGAAATTTTTTGCTTTTTCCTGTTATTCCTAGCATGATAAAGAAGATTCAAAGAGAGTGAGATGCCAGCTCCTTTCATTCAGTCAGTAGCTTCAAACATTTCTGGTATATGAAAAACATGTTTTTCAATGGCAAAAATCAATGAATATTGTAAATGCACAAACAGTAATATCTCCACATTGCAAGGTGCAATTCTGAAATTTTTTGCTTTTTCCTGCTAATCCTAGCATGATAAAGAAGATTCAAAGAGAGTGAGATGCCAGCTCCTTTCATTCAGTCAGTAGCTTCAAACATTTCTGGTATATGAAAAACGTTTTTCAATGGCAAAAATCAATGAATATTGTAAATGCACAAACAGTAATATCTCCACATTGCACGGTGCAATTCTAAGCTACTGACTGAATGAAAGGAGCTGGCATCTCACTCTCTTTGAATCTTCTTTATCATGCTAAGAGGAGCAGGAAAAAGCAAAAAATTTCAGAATTGCACCTTGCAATGCGGAGAAATTACTGTTTGTGCATTTACAATATTCATTGATTTTTGCCATTGAAAAACATCATGTTATTCATATACCAGAAATGTTTGAAGCTACTGACTGAATGAAAGGAGCTGGCATCTCACTCTCTTTGAATCTTCTTTATCATTCTAAGAGGAGCAGGAAAAAGCAAAAAATTTCAGAATTGCACCTTGCAATGTGGAGAAATTACTGTTTGTGCATTTACAATATTCATTGATTTTTGCCATTGAAAAACATCATGTTATTCATATACCAGAAATGTTTGAAGCTACTGACTGAATGAAAGGAGCTGGCATCTCACTCTCTTTGAATCTTCTTTATCATGCTAAGAGGAGCAGGAAAATGCAAAAAATTTCAGAATTGCACCTTGCAATGTGGAGAAATTACTGTTTGTGCATTTACAATATTCATTGATTTTTACCATTGAAAAACGTCCAGAAATGATTGAAGCTACTGACTGAATGTAAGTAGCTGGCATCTCACTCTCTTTGAATCTTCTTTATCATGCTAAGAGGAGCAGGAAAAAGCAAAAAATTTCAGACTTGCACCTTGCAATGCGGAGAAATTACTGTTTGTGCATTTACAATATTCATTGATTTTTGCCATTGAAAAACATCATGTTATTCATATACCAGAAATGTTTGAAGCTACTGACTGAATGAAAGGAGCTGGCATCTCACTCTCTTTGAATCTTCTTTATCATGCTAAGAGGAGCAGGAAAAAGCAAAAAATTTCAGAATTGCACCTTGCAATGTGGAGAAATTACTGATTGTGCATTTACAATATTCATTGATTTTTACCATTGAAAAACGTCCAGAAATGATTGAAGCTACTGACTGAATGAAAGTAGCTGGCATCTCACTCTCTTTGAATCTTCTTTATCATGCTAAGAGGAGCAGGAAAAAGCAAAAAATTTCAGACTTGCACCTTGCAATGCGGAGAAATTACTGTTTGTGCATTTACAATATTCATTGATTTTTGCCATTGAAAAACATCATGTTATTCATATACCAGAAATGTTTGAAGCTACTGACTGAATCAAAGGAGCTGGCATCTCACTCTCTTTGAATCTTCTTTATCATGCTAAGAGGAGCAGGAAAAAGCAAAAAATTTCAGAATTGCACCTTGCAATGCGGAGAAATTACTGTTTGTGCATTTACAATATTCATTGATTTTTGCCATTGAAAAACGTCCAGAAATGATTGAAGCTACTGACTGAATGAAAGGAGCTGGCATCTCACTCTCTTTGAATCTTCTTTATCATGCTAAGAGGAGCAGGAAAAAGCAAAAAATTTCAGAATTGCACCTTGCAATGCGGAGAAATTACTGTTTGTGCATTTACAATATTCATTGATTTTTGCCATTGAAAAACGTCCAGAAATGATTGAAGCTACTGACTGAATGAAAGGAGCTGGCATCTCACTCTCTTTGAATCTTCTTTATCATGCTAAGAGGAGCAGGAAAAAGCAAAAAATTTCAGAATTGCACCTTGCAATGCGGAGAAATTACTGTTTGTGCATTTACAATATTCATTGATTTTTGCCATTGAAAAACATGTTATTCATATACCAGAAATGTTTGAAGCTACTGACTGAATGAAAGGAGCTGGCACCTCACTCTCTTTGAATCTTCTTTATCATGCTAAGAGGAGCGGGAAAAAGCAAAAAATTTCAGAATTGCACCTTGCAATGCGGAGAAATTACTGTTTGTGCATTTACAATATTCATTGATTTTTGCCATTGAAAAACGTCCAGAAATGATTGAAGGTACTGACTGAATGAAAGGAGCTGGCATCTCACTCTCTTTGAATCTTCTTTATCATGCTAAGAGGAGCAGGAAAAAGCAAAAAATTTCAGAATTGCACCTTGCAATGCGGAGAAATTACTGTTTGTGCATTTACAATATTCATTGATTTTTGCCATTGAAAAACGTCCAGAAATGATTGAAGATACTGACTGAAAGGAGCTGGCATCTCACTCTCTTTGAATCTTCTTTATCATGCTAAGAGGAGCAGGAAAAAGCAAAAAATTTCAGAATTGCACCTTGCAATGCGGAGAAATTACTGTTTGTGCATTTACAATATTCATTGATTTTTGCCATTGAAAAACATCATGTTATTCATATACCAGAAATGATTGAAGCTACTGACTGAATGAAAGGAGCTGGCATCTCACTCTCTTTGAATCTTCTTTATCATGCTAAGAGGAGCAGGAAAAAGCAAAAAATTTCAGAATTGCACCTTGCAATGCGGAGAAATTACAGTTTGTGCATTTACAATATTCATTGATTTTTGCCATTGAAAAACATCCAGAAATGATTGAAGCTACTGACTGAATGAAAGGAGCTGGCATCTCACTCTCTTTGAATCTTCTTTATCATGCTAAGAGGAGCAGGAAAAAGCAAAAAATTTCAGAATTGCACCTTGCAATACGGAGAAATTACTGTTTGTGCATTTACAATATTCATTGATTTTTGCCATTGAAAAACATCATGTTATTCATATACCAGAAATGTTTGAAGCTACTGACTGAATGAAAGGAGCTGGCATCTCACTCTCTTTGAATCTTCTTTATCATGCTAAGAGGAGCAGGAAAAAGCAAAAAATTTCAGAATTGCACCTTGCAATGTGGAGAAATTACTGTTTGTGCATTTACAATATTCATTGATTTTTACCATTGAAAAACGTCCAGAAATGATTGAAGCTACTGACTGAATGAAAGTAGCTGGCATCTCACTCTCTTTGAATCTTCTTTATCATGCTAAGAGGAGCAGGAAAAAGCAAAAAATTTCAGACTTGCACCTTGCAATGCGGAGAAATTACTGTTTGTGCATTTACAATATTCATTGATTTTTGCCATTGAAAAACATCATGTTATTCATATACCAGAAATGTTTGAAGCTACTGACTGAATGAAAGGAGCTGGCATCTCACTCTCTTTGAATCTTCTTTATCATGCTAAGAGGAGCAGGAAAAAGCAAAAAATTTCAGAATTGCACCTTGCAATGCGGAGAAATTACTGTTTGTGCATTTACAATATTCATTGATTTTTGCCATTGAAAAACATCATGTTATTCATATACCAGAAATGTTTGAAGCTACTGACTGAATGAAAGGAGCTGGCATCTCACTCTCTTTGAATCTTCTTTATCATGCTAAGAGGAGCAGGAAAAAGCAAAAAATTTCAGAATTGCACCTTGCAATGTGGAGAAATTACTGTTTGTGCATTTACAATATTCATTGATTTTTACCATTGAAAAACGTCCAGAAATGATTGAAGCTACTGACTGAATGAAAGTAGCTGGCATCTCACTCTCTTTGAATCTTCTTTATCATGCTAAGAGGAGCAGGAAAAAGCAAAAAATTTCAGACTTGCACCTTGCAATGCGGAGAAATTACTGTTTGTGCATTTACAATATTCATTGATTTTTGCCATTGAAAAACATCATGTTATTCATATACCAGAAATGTTTGAAGCTACTGACTGAATGAAAGGAGCTGGCATCTCACTCTCTTTGAATCTTCTTTATCATGCTAAGAGGAGCAGGAAAAAGCAAAAAATTTCAGAATTGCACCTTGCAATGCGGAGAAATTACTGTTTGTGCATTTACAATATTCATTGATTTTTGCCATTGAAAAACGTCCAGAAATGATTGAAGCTACTGACTGAATGAAAGGAGCTGGCATCTCACTCTCTTTGAATCTTGTTTATCATGCTAAGAGGAGCAGGAAAAAGCAAAAAATTTCAGAATTGCACCTTGCAATGCGGAGAAATTACTGTTTGTGCATTTACAATATTCATTGATTTTTGCCATTGAAAAACGTCCAGAAATGATTGAAGATACTGACTGAATGAAAGGAGCTGGCATCTCACTCTCTTTGAATCTTCTTTATCATGCTAAGAGGAGCAGGAAAAAGCAAAAAATTTCAGAATTGCACCTTGCAATGCGGAGAAATTACTGTTTGTGCATTTACAATATTCATTGATTTTTGCCATTGAAAAACATCATGTTATTCATATACCAGAAATGATTGAAGCTACTGACTGAATGAAAGGAGCTGGCATCTCACTCTCTTTGAATCTTCTTTATCATGCTAAGAGGAGCAGGAAAAAGTAAAAAATTTCAGAATTGCACCTTGCAATGCGGAGAAATTACTGTTTGTGCATTTATAATATTCAATGATTTTTGCCATTGAAAAACGTCCAGAAATGATTGAAGCTACTGACTGAACGAAAGGAGCTGGCATCTCACTCTCTTTGAATCTTCTTTATCATGCTAAGAGGAGCAGGAAAAAGCAAAAAATTTCAGAATTGCACCTTGCAATGCGGAGAAATTACTGTTTGTGCATTTACAATATTCATTGATTTTTGCCATTGAAAAACGTCCAGAAATGATTGAAGCTACTGACTGAATGAAAGGAGCTGGCATCTCACTCTCTTTGAATCTTCTTTATCATGCTAAGAGGAGCAGGAAAAAGCAAAAAATTTCAGAATTGCACCTTGCAATGCGGAGAAATTACTGTTTGTGCATTTACAATATTCATTGATTTTTGCCATTGAAAAACATCATGTTATTCATATACCAGAAATGTTTGAAGCTACTGACTGAATGAAAGGAGCTGACATCTCACTCTCTTTGAATCTTCTTTATCATGCTAAGAGGAGCAGGAAAAAGCAAAAAATTTCAGAATTGCACCTTGCAATGCGGAGAAATTACTGTTTGTGCATTTACAATATTCATTGATTTTTGCCATTGATAAACGTCCAGAAATGATTGAAGCTACTGACTGAATGAAAGGAGCTGGCATCTCACTCTCTTTGAATCTTCTTTATCATGCTAAGAGGAGCAGGAAAAAGCAAAAAATTTCAGAATTGCACCTTGCAATGCGGAGAAATTACTGTTTGTGCATTTACAATATTCATTGATTTTTGCCATTGAAAAACATCATGTTATTCATATACCAGAAATGTTTGAAGCTACTGACTGAATGAAAGGAGCTGGCATCTCACTCTCTTTGAATCTTCTTTATCATGCTAAGAGGAGCAGGAAAAAGCAAAAAATTTCAGAATTGCACCTTGCAATGTGGAGAAATTACTGTTTGTGCATTTACAATATTCATTGATTTTTGCCATTGAAAAACATCATGTTATTCATATACCAGAAATGTTTGAAGCTACTGACTGAATGAAAGGAGCTGGCATCTCACTCTCTTTGAATCTTCTTTATCATGCTAAGAGGAGCAGGAAAATGCAAACAATTTCAGAATTGCACCTTGCAATGTGGAGAAATTACTGTTTGTGCATTTACAATATTCATTGATTTTTACCATTGAAAAACGTCCAGAAATGATTGAAGCTACTGACTGAATGTAAGTAGCTGGCATCTCACTCTCTTTGAATCTTCTTTATCATGCTAAGAGGAGCAGGAAAAAGCAAAAAATTTCAGACTTGCACCTTGCAATGCGGAGAAATTACTGTTTGTGCATTTACAATATTCATTGATTTTTGCCATTGAAAAACATCATGTTATTCATATACCAGAAATGTTTGAAGCTACTGACTGAATGAAAGGAGCTGGCATCTCACTCTCTTTGAATCTTCTTTATCATGCTAAGAGGAGCAGGAAAAAGCAAAAAATTTCAGAATTGCACCTTGCAATGTGGAGAAATTACTGATTGTGCATTTACAATATTCATTGATTTTTACCATTGAAAAACGTCCAGAAATGATTGAAGCTACTGACTGAATGAAAGTAGCTGGCATCTCACTCTCTTTGAATCTTCTTTATCATGCTAAGAGGAGCAGGAAAAAGCAAAAAATTTCAGACTTGCACCTTGCAATGCGGAGAAATTACTGTTTGTGCATTTACAATATTCATTGATTTTTGCCATTGAAAAACATCATGTTATTCATATACCAGAAATGTTTGAAGCTACTGACTGAATCAAAGGAGCTGGCATCTCACTCTCTTTGAATCTTCTTTATCATGCTAAGAGGAGCAGGAAAAAGCAAAAAATTTCAGAATTGCACCTTGCAATGCGGAGAAATTAGTTTGTGCATTTACAATATTCATTGATTTTTGCCATTGAAAAACGTCCAGAAATGATTGAAGCTACTGACTGAATGAAAGGAGCTGGCATCTCACTCTCTTTGAATCTTCTTTATCATGCTAAGAGGAGCAGGAAAAAGCAAAAAATTTCAGATTTGCACCTTGCAATGCGGAGAAATTACTGTTTGTGCATTTACAATATTCATTGATTTTTGCCATTGAAAAACGTCCAGAAATGATTGAAGCTACTGACTGAATGAAAGGAGCTGGCATCTCACTCTCTTTGAATCTTCTTTATCATGCTAAGAGGAGCAGGAAAAAGCAAAAAATTTCAGAATTGCACCTTGCAATGCGGAGAAATTACTGTTTGTGCATTTACAATATTCATTGATTTTTGCCATTGAAAAACATGTTATTCATATACCAGAAATGTTTGAAGCTACTGACTGAATGAAAGGAGCTGGCACCTCACTCTCTTTGAATCTTCTTTATCATGCTAAGAGGAGCGGGAAAAAGCAAAAAATTTCAGAATTGCACCTTGCAATGCGGAGAAATTACTGTTTGTGCATTTACAATATTCATTGATTTTTGCCATTGAAAAACGTCCAGAAATGATTGAAGGTACTGACTGAATGAAAGGAGCTGGCATCTCACTCTCTTTGAATCTTCTTTATCATGCTAAGAGGAGCAGGAAAAAGCAAAAAATTTCAGAATTGCACCTTGCAATGCGGAGAAATTACTGTTTGTGCATTTACAATATTCATTGATTTTTGCCATTGAAAAACATCATGTTATTCATATACCAGAAATGTTTGAAGCTACTGACTGAATGAAAGGAGTTGGCATCTCACTCTCTTTGAATCTTCTTTATCATGCTAAGAGGAGCAGGAAAAAGCAAAAAATTTCAGAATTGCACCTTGCAATGCGGAGAAATTACTGTTTGTGCATTTACAATATTCATTGATTTTTGCCATTGAAAAACATCATGTTATTCATATACCAGAAATGTTTGAAGCTACTGACTGAATGAAAGGAGCTGGCATCTCACTCTCTTTGAATCTTCTTTATCATGCTAAGAGGAGCAGGAAAAAGCAAAAAATTTTAGAATTGCACATTGCAATGTGGAGAAATTACTGTTTGTGCATTTACAATATTCATTGATTTTTACCATTGAAAAACGTCCAGAAATGATTGAAGCTACTGACTGAATGAAAGTAGCTGGCATCTCACTCTCTTTGAATCTTCTTTATCATGCTAAGAGGAGCAGGAAAAAGCAAAAAATTTCAGACTTGCACCTTGCAATGCGGAGAAATTACTGTTTGTGCATTTACAATATTCATTGATTTTTGCCATTGAAAAACATCATGTTATTCATATACCAGAAATGTTTGAAGCTACTGACTGAATGAAAGGAGCTGGCATCTCACTCTCTTTGAATCTTCTTTATCATGCTAAGAGGAGCAGGAAAAAGCAAAAAATTTCAGAATTGCACCTTGCAATGCGGAGAAATTACTGTTTGTGCATTTACAATATTCATTGATTTTTGCCATTGAAAAACATGTTATTCATATACCAGAAATGTTTGAAGCTACTGACTGAATGAAAGGAGCTGGCACCTCACTCTCTTTGAATCTTCTTTATCATGCTAAGAGGAGCGGGAAAAAGCAAAAAATTTCAGAATTGCACCTTGCAATGCGGAGAAATTACTGTTTGTGCATTTACAATATTCATTGATTTTTGCCATTGAAAAACGTCCAGAAATGATTGAAGGTACTGACTGAATGAAAGGAGCTGGCATCTCACTCTCTTTGAATCTTCTTTATCATGCTAAGAGGAGCAGGAAAAAGCAAAAAATTTCAGAATTGCACCTTGCAATGCGGAGAAATTACTGTTTGTGCATTTACAATATTCATTGATTTTTGCCATTGAAAAACATCATGTTATTCATATACCAGAAATGTTTGAAGCTACTGACTGAATGAAAGGAGTTGGCATCTCACTCTCTTTGAATCTTCTTTATCATGCTAAGAGGAGCAGGAAAAAGCAAAAAATTTCAGAATTGCACCTTGCAATGCGGAGAAATTACTGTTTGTGCATTTACAATATTCATTGATTTTTGCCATTGAAAAACATCATGTTATTCATATACCAGAAATGTTTGAAGCTACTGACTGAATGAAAGGAGCTGGCATCTCACTCTCTTTGAATCTTCTTTATCATGCTAAGAGGAGCAGGAAAAAGCAAAAAATTTTAGAATTGCACATTGCAATGTGGAGAAATTACTGTTTGTGCATTTACAATATTCATTGATTTTTACCATTGAAAAACGTCCAGAAATGATTGAAGCTACTGACTGAATGAAAGTAGCTGGCATCTCACTCTCTTTGAATCTTCTTTATCATGCTAAGAGGAGCAGGAAAAAGCAAAAAATTTCAGACTTGCACCTTGCAATGCGGAGAAATTACTGTTTGTGCATTTACAATATTCATTGATTTTTGCCATTGAAAAACATCATGTTATTCATATACCAGAAATGTTTGAAGCTACTGACTGAATGAAAGGAGCTGGCATCTCACTCTCTTTGAATCTTCTTTATCATGCTAAGAGGAGCAGGAAAAAGCAAAAAATTTCAGAATTGCACCTTGCAATGCGGAGAAATTACTGTTTGTGCATTTACAATATTCATTGATTATTGCCATTGAAAAACGTCCAGAAATGATTGAAGCTACTGACTGAATGAAAGGAGCTGGCATCTCACTCTCTTTGAATCTTCTTTATCATGCTAAGAGGAGCAGGAAAAAGCAAAAAATTTCAGAATTGCACCTTGCAATGCGGAGAAATTACTGTTTGTGCATTTACAATATTCATTGATTTTTGCCATTGAAAAACGTCCAGAAATGATTGAAGCTACTGACTGAATGAAAGGAGCTGGCATCTCACTCTCTTTGAATCTTCTTTATCATGCTAAGAGGAGCAGGAAAAAGCAAAAAATTTCAGAATTGCACCTTGCAATGCGGAGAAATTACTGTTTGTGCATTTACAATATTCATTGATTTTTGCCATTGAAAAACATGTTATTCATATACCAGAAATGTTTGAAGCTACTGACTGAATGAAAGGAGCTGGCACCTCATTCTCTTTGAATCTTCTTTATCATGCTAAGAGGAGCGAGAAAAAGCAAAAAATTTCAGAATTGCACCTTGCAATGCGGAGAAATTACTGTTTGTGCATTTATAATATTCAATGATTTTTGCCATTGAAAAACGTCCAGAAATGATTGAAGCTACTGACTGAACGAAAGGAGCTGGCATCTCACTCTCTTTGAATCTTCTTTATCATGCTAAGAGGAGCAGGAAAAAGCAAAAAATTTCAGAATTGCACCTTGCAATGCGGAGAAATTACTGTTTGTGCATTTACAATATTCATTGATTTTTGCCATTGAAAAACGTCCAGAAATGATTGAAGCTACTGACTGAATGAAAGGAGCTGGCATCTCACTCTCTTTGAATCTTCTTTATCATGCTAAGAGGAGCAGGAAAAAGCAAAAAATTTCAGAATTGCACCTTGCAATGCGGAGAAATTACTGTTTGTGCATTTACAATATTCATTGATTTTTGCCATTGAAAAACATCATGTTATTCATATACCAGAAATGTTTGAAGCTACTGGCTGAATGAAAGGAGCTGACATCTCACTCTCTTTGAATCTTCTTTATCATGCTAAGAGGAGCAGGAAAAAGCAAAAAATTTCAGAATTGCACCTTGCAATGCGGAGAAATTACTGTTTGTGCATTTACAATATTCATTGATTTTTGCCATTGAAAAACGTCCAGAAATGATTGAAGCTACTGACTGAATGAAAGGAGCTGGCATCTCACTCTCTTTGAATCTTCTTTATCATGCTAAGAGGAGCAGGAAAAAGCAAAAAATTTCAGAATTGCACCTTGCAATGCGGAGAAATTACTGTTTGTGCATTTACAATATTCATTGATTTTTGCCATTGAAAAACATCATGTTATTCATATACCAGAAATGTTTGAAGCTACTGACTGAATGAAAGGAGCTGGCATCTCACTCTCTTTGAATCTTCTTTATCATGCTAAGAGGAGCAGGAAAAAGCAAAAAATTTCAGAATTGCACCTTGCAATGTGGAGAAATTACTGTTTGTGCATTTACAATATTCATTGATTTTTGCCATTGAAAAACATCATGTTATTCATATACCAGAAATGTTTGAAGCTACTGACTGAATGAAAGGAGCTGGCATCTCACTCTCTTTGAATCTTCTTTATCATGCTAAGAGGAGCAGGAAAAAGCAAAAAATTTCAGAATTGCACCTTGCAATGTGGAGAAATTACTGTTTGTGCATTTACAATATTCATTGATTTTTACCATTGAAAAACGTCCAGAAATGATTGAAGCTACTGACTGAATGAAAGTAGCTGGCATCTCACTCTCTTTGAATCTTCTTTATCATGCTAAGAGGAGCAGGAAAAAGCAAAAAATTTCAGACTTGCACCTTGCAATGCGGAGAAATTACTGTTTGTGCATTTACAATATTCATTGATTTTTGCCATTGAAAAACATCATGTTATTCATATACCAGAAATGTTTGAAGCTACTGACTGAATGAAAGGAGCTGGCATCTCACTCTCTTTGAATCTTCTTTATCATGCTAAGAGGAGCAGGAAAAAGCAAAAAATTTCAGAATTGCACCTTGCAATGTGGAGAAATTACTGATTGTGCATTTACAATATTCATTGATTTTTACCATTGAAAAACGTCCAGAAATGATTGAAGCTACTGACTGAATGAAAGTAGCTGGCATCTCACTCTCTTTGAATCTTCTTTATCATGCTAAGAGGAGCAGGAAAAAGCAAAAAATTTCAGACTTGCACCTTGCAATGCGGAGAAATTACTGTTTGTGCATTTACAATATTCATTGATTTTTGCCATTGAAAAACATCATGTTATTCATATACCAGAAATGTTTGAAGCTACTGACTGAATCAAAGGAGCTGGCATCTCACTCTCTTTGAATCTTCTTTATCATGCTAAGAGGAGCAGGAAAAAGCAAAAAATTTCAGAATTGCACCTTGCAATGCGGAGAAATTACTGTTTGTGCATTTACAATATTCATTGATTTTTGCCATTGAAAAACGTCCAGAAATGATTGAAGCTACTGACTGAATGAAAGGAGCTGGCATCTCACTCTCTTTGAATCTTCTTTATCATGCTAAGAGGAGCAGGAAAAAGCAAAAAATTTCAGAATTGCACCTTGCAATGCGGAGAAATTACTGTTTGTGCATTTACAATATTCATTGATTTTTGCCATTGAAAAACGTCCAGAAATGATTGAAGCTACTGACTGAATGAAAGGAGCTGGCATCTCACTCTCTTTGAATCTTCTTTATCATGCTAAGAGGAGCAGGAAAAAGCAAAAAATTTCAGAATTGCACCTTGCAATGCGGAGAAATTACTGTTTGTGCATTTACAATATTCATTGATTTTTGCCATTGAAAAACATCATGTTATTCATATACCAGAAATGTTTGAAGCTACTGACTGAATGAAAGGAGTTGGCATCTCACTCTCTTTGAATCTTCTTTATCATGCTAAGAGGAGCAGGAAAAAGCAAAAAATTTCAGAATTGCACCTTGCAATGCGGAGAAATTACTGTTTGTGCATTTACAATATTCATTGATTTTTGCCATTGAAAAACATCATGTTATTCATATACCAGAAATGTTTGAAGCTACTGACTGAATGAAAGGAGCTGGCATCTCACTCTCTTTGAATCTTCTTTATCATGCTAAGAGGAGCAGGAAAAAGCAAAAAATTTTAGAATTGCACATTGCAATGTGGAGAAATTACTGTTTGTGCATTTACAATATTCATTGATTTTTACCATTGAAAAACGTCCAGAAATGATTGAAGCTACTGACTGAATGAAAGTAGCTGGCATCTCACTCTCTTTGAATCTTCTTTATCATGCTAAGAGGAGCAGGAAAAAGCAAAAAATTTCAGACTTGCACCTTGCAATGCGGAGAAATTACTGTTTGTGCATTTACAATATTCATTGATTTTTGCCATTGAAAAACATTATGTTATTCATATACCAGAAATGTTTGAAGCTACTGACTGAATGAAAGGAGCTGGCATCTCACTCTCTTTGAATCTTCTTTATCATGCTAAGAGGAGCAGGAAAAAGCAAAAAATTTCAGAATTGCACCTTGCAATGCGGAGAAATTACTGTTTGTGCATTTACAATATTCATTGATTTTTGCCATTGAAAAACGTCCAGAAATGATTGAAGCTACTGACTGAATGAAAGGAGCTGGCATCTCACTCTCTTTGAATCTTCTTTATCATGCTAAGAGGAGCAGGAAAAAGCAAAAAATTTCAGAATTGCACCTTGCAATGCGGAGAAATTACTGTTTGTGCATTTACAATATTCATTGATTTTTGCCATTGAAAAACGTCCAGAAATGATTGAAGCTACTGACTGAATGAAAGGAGCTGGCATCTCACTCTCTTTGAATCTTCTTTATCATGCTAAGAGGAGCAGGAAAAAGCAAAAAATTTCAGAATTGCACCTTGCAATGCGGAGAAATTACTGTTTGTGCATTTACAATATTCATTGATTTTTGCCATTGAAAAACATGTTATTCATATACCAGAAATGTTTGAAGCTACTGACTGAATGAAAGGAGCTGGCACCTCACTCTCTTTGAATCTTCTTTATCATGCTAAGAGGAGCGAGAAAAAGCAAAAAATTTCAGAATTGCACCTTGCAATGCGGAGAAATTACTGTTTGTGCATTTACAATATTCATTGATTTTTGCCATTGAAAAACGTCCAGAAATGATTGAAGGTACTGACTGAATGAAAGGAGCTGGCATCTCACTCTCTTTGAATCTTCTTTATCATGCTAAGAGGAGCAGGAAAAAGCAAAAAATTTCAGAATTGCACCTTGCAATGCGGAGAAATTACTGTTTGTGCATTTACAATATTCATTGATTTTTGCCATTGAAAAACGTCCAGAAATGATTGAAGCTACTGACTGAATGAAAGGAGCTGGCATCTCACTCTCTTTGAATGTTCTTTATCATGCTAAGAGGAGCAGGAAAAAGCAAAAAATTTCAGAATTGCACCTTGCAATGTGGAGAAATTACTGTTTGTGCATTTACAATATTCATTGATTTTTACCATTGAAAAACGTCCAGAAATGATTGAAGCTACTGACTGAATGAAAGTAGCTGGCATCTCACTCTCTTTGAATCTTCTTTATCATGCTAAGAGGAGCAGGAAAAAGCAAAAATTTTCAGACTTGCACCTTGCAATGCAGAGAAATTACTGTTTGTGCATTTACAATATTCATTGATTTTTGCCATTGAAAAACGTCCAGAAATGATTGAAGGTACTGACTGAATGAAAGGAGCTGGCATCTCACTCTCTTTGAATCTTCTTTATCATGCTAAGAGGAGCAGGAAAAAGCAAAAAATTTTAGAATTGCACATTGCAATGTGGAGAAATTACTGTTTGTGCATTTACAATATTCATTGATTTTTACCATTGAAAAACGTCCAGAAATGATTGAAGCTACTGACTGAATGAAAGTAGCTGGCATCTCACTCTCTTTGAATCTTCTTTATCATGCTAAGAGGAGCAGGAAAAAGCAAAAAATTTCAGACTTGCACCTTGCAATGCGGAGAAATTACTGTTTGTGCATTTACAATATTCATTGATTTTTGCCATTGAAAAACATCATGTTATTCATATACCAGAAATGTTTGAAGCCACTGACTGAATGAAAGGAGCTGGCATCTCACTCTCTTTGAATCTTCTTTATCCTGCTAAGAGGAGCAGGAAAAAGCAAAAAATTTCAGAATTGCACCTTGCAATGCGGAGAAATTACTGTTTGTGCATTTACAATATTCATTGATTTTTGCCATTGAAAAACGTCCAGAAATGATTGAAGCTACTGACTGAATGAAAGGAGCTGGCATCTCACTCTCTTTGTATCTTCTTTATCATGCTAAGAGGAGCAGGAAAAAGCAAAAAATTTCAGAATTGCACCTTGCAATGCGGAGAAATTACTGTTTGTGCATTTACAATATTCATTGATTTTTGCCATTGAAAAACGTCCAGAAATGATTGAAGCTACTGACTGAATGAAAGGAGCTGGCATCTCACTCTCTTTGAATCTTCTTTATCATGCTAAGAGGAGCAGGAAAAAGCAAAAAATTTCAGAATTGCACGTTGCAATGCGGAGAAATTACTGTTTGTGCATTTACAATATTCATTGATTTTTGCCATTGAAAAACATGTTATTCATATACCAGAAATGTTTGAAGCTACTGACTGAATGAAAGGAGCTGGCACCTCACTCTCTTTGAATCTTCTTTATGATGCTAAGAGGAGCGGGAAAAAGCAAAAAATTTCAGAATTGCACCTTGCAATGCGGAGAAATTACTGTTTGTGCATTTACAATATTCATTGATTTTTGCCATTGAAAAACGTCCAGAAATGATTGAAGGTACTGACTGAATGAAAGGAGCTGGCATCTCACTCTCTTTGAATCTTCTTTATCATGCTAAGAGGAGCAGGAAAAAGCAAAAAATTTCAGAATTGCACCTTGCAATGCGGAGAAATTACTGTTTGTGCATTTACAATATTCATTGATTTTTGCCATTGAAAAACGTCCAGAAATGATTGAAGCTACTGACTGAATGAAAGGAGCTGGCATCTCACTCTCTTTGAATCTTCTTTATCATGCTAAGAGGAGCAGGAAAAAGCAAAAAATTTCAGAATTGCACCTTGCAATGCGGAGAAATTACAGTTTGTGCATTTACAATATTCATTGATTTTTGCCATTGAAAAACATCCAGAAATGATTGAAGCTACTGACTGAATGAAAGAAGCTGGCATCTCACTCTCTTTGAATCTTCTTTATCATGCTAAGAGGAGCAGGAAAAAGCAAAAAATTTCAGAATTGCACCTTGCAATGCGGAGAAATTACTGTTTGTGCATTTACAATATTCATTGATTTTTGCCATTGAAAAACATCATGTTATTCATATACCAGAAATGTTTGAAGCTACTGACTGAATGAAAGGAGCTGGCATCTCACTCTCTTTGAATCTTCTTTATCATGCTAAGAGGAGCAGGAAAAAGCAAAAAATTTCAGAATTGCACCTTGCAATGTGGAGAAATTACTGTTTGTGCATTTACAATATTCATTGATTTTTACCATTGAAAAACGTCCAGAAATGATTGAAGCTACTGACTGAATGAAAGGAGCTGGCATCTCACTCTCTTTGAATCTTCTTTATCATGCTAAGAGGAGCAGGAAAAAGCAAAAAATTTCAGACTTGCACCTTGCAATGCGGAGAAATTACTGTTTGTGCATTTACAATATTCATTGATTTTTGCCATTGAAAAACATCATGTTATTCATATACCAGAAATGTTTGAAGCTACTGACTGAATGAAAGGAGCTGGCATCTCACTCTCTTTGAATCTTCTTTATCATGCTAAGAGGAGCAGGAAAAAGCAAAAAATTTCAGACTTGCACCTTGCAATGCGGAGAAATTACTGTTTGTGCATTTACAATATTCATTGATTTTTGCCATTGAAAAACATCATGTTATTCATATACCAGAAATGTTTGAAGCTACTGACTGAATGAAAGGAGCTGGCATCTCACTCTCTTTGAATCTTCTTTATCATGCTAAGAGGAGCAGGAAAAAGCAAAAAATTTCAGAATTGCACCTTGCAATGCGGAGAAATTACTGTTTGTGCATTTACAATATTCATTGATTTTTGCCATTGAAAAACGTCCAGAAATGATTGAAGCTACTGACTGAATGAAAGGAGCTGGCATCTCACTCTCTTTGAATCTTCTTTATCATGCTAAGAGGAGCAGGAAAAAGCAAAAAATTTCAGAATTGCACCTTGCAATGCGGAGAAATTACTGTTTGTGCATTTACAATATTCATTGATTTTTGCCATTGAAAAACGTCCAGAAATGATTGAAGCTACTGACTGAATGAAAGGAGCTGGCATCTCACTCTCTTTGAATCTTCTTTATCATGCTAAGAGGAGCAGGAAAAAGCAAAAAATTTCAGAATTGCACCTTGCAATGCGGAGAAATTACTGTTTGTGCATTTACAATATTCGTTGATTTTTGCCATTGAAAAACGTCCAGAAATGATTGAAGCTACTGACTGAATGAAAGGAGCTGGCATCTCACTCTCTTTGAATCTTCTTTATCATGCTAAGAGGAGCAGGAAAATGCAAAAAATTTCAGAATTGCACCTTGCAATGCGGAGAAATTACAGTTTGTGCATTTACAATATTCATTGATTTTTGCCATTGAAAAACGTCCAGAAATGATTGAAGCTACTGACTGAATGAAAGGAGCTGGCATCTCACTCTCTTTGAATCTTCTTTATCATGCTAAGAGGAGCAGGAAAAAGCAAAAAATTTCAGAATTGCACCTTGCAGTGCGGAGAAATTACTGTTTGTGCATTTACAATATTCATTGATTTTTGCCATTGAAAAACATGTTATTCATATACCAGAAATGTTTGAAGCTCCTGACTGAATGAAAGGAGCTGGCACCTCACTCTCTTTGAATCTTCTTTATCATGCTAAGAGGAGCAGGAAAAAGCAAAAAATTTCAGAATTGCACCTTGCAATGCGGAGAAATTACTGTTTGTGCATTTACAATATTCATTGATTTTTGCCATTGAAAAACGTCCAGAAATGATAGAAGCTACTGACTGAATGAAAGGAGCTGGCATCTCACTCTCTTTGAATCTTCTTTATCATGCTAAGAGGAGCAGGAAAAAGCAAAAAATTTCAGAATTGCACCTTGCAATGCGGAGAAATTACTGTTTGTGCATTTACAATATTCATTGATTTTTGCCATTGAAAAATGTCCAGAAATGATTGAAGCTACTGACTGAATGAAAGGAGCTGGCATCTCACTCTCTTTGAATCTTCTTTATCATGCTAAGAGGAGCAGGAAAAAGCAAAAAATTTCAGAATTGCGCCTTGCAATGCGGAGAAATTACTGTTTGTGCATTTACAAAATTCATTGATTTTTGCCATTGAAAAACATCATGTTATTCATATACCAGAAATGATTGAAGCTACTGACTGAAGGAAAGGAGCTGGCATCTCACTCTCTTTGAATCTTCTTTATCATGCTAAGAGGAGCAGGAAAAAGCAAAAAATTTCAGAATTGCACCTTGCAATGCGGAGAAATTACTGTTTGTGCATTTACAATATTCATTGATTTTTGCCATTGAAAAACGTCCAGAAATGATTGAAGCTACTGACTGAATGAAAGGAGCTGGCATCTCACTCTCTTTGAATCTTCTTTATCATGCTAAGAGGAGCAGGAAAAAGCAAAAAATTTCAGAATTGCACCTTGCAATGCGGAGAAATTACTGTTTGTGCATTTACAATATTCATTGATTTTTGCGATTGAAAAACATCATGTTATTCATATACCAGAAATGATTGAAGCTACTGACTGAATGAAAGGAGCTGGCATCTCACTCTCTTTGAATCTTCTTTATCATGCTAAGAGGAGCAGGAAAAAGTAAAAAATTTCAGAATTGCACCTTGCAATGCGGAGAAATTACTGTTTGTGCATTTACAATATTCAATGATTTTTGCCTTTGAAAAACGTCCAGAAATGATTGAAGCTACTGACTGAATGAAAGGAGCTGGTATCTCACTCTCTTTGAATCTTGTTTATCATGCTAAGAGGAGCAGGAAAAAGCAAAAAATTTCAGAATTGCACCTTGCAATGCGGAGAAATTACTGTTTGTGCATTTACAATATTCATTGATTTTTGCCATTGAAAAACGTCCAGAAATGATTGAAGCTACTGACTGAATGAAAGGAGCTGGCATCTCACTCTCTTTGAATCTTCTTTATCATGCTAAGAGGAGCAGGAAAAAGCAAAAAATTTCAGAATTGCACCTTGCAATGCGGAGAAATTACTGTTTGTGCATTTACAATATTCATTGATTTTTGCTATTGAAAAACATCATGTTATTCATATACCAGAAATGATTGAAGCTACTGACTGAATGAAAGGAGCTGGCATCTCACTCTCTTTGAATCTTCTTTATCATGCTAAGAGGAGCAGGAAAAATCAAAAAATTTCAGAATTGCACCTTGCAATGCGGAGAAATTACAGTTTGTGCATTTACAATATTCATTGATTTTTGCCATAGAAAAACGTCCAGAAATGATTGAAGCTACTGACTGAATGAAAGGAGCTGGCATCTCACTCTCTTTGAATATTCTTTATCATGCTAAGAGGAGCAGGAAAAAGCAAAAAATTTCAGAATTGCACCTTGCAATGCGGAGAAATTACTGTTTGTGCATTTACAATATTCATTGATTTTTGCCATTGAAAAACGTCCAGAAATGATTGAAGGTACTGACTGAATGAAAGGAGCTGGAATATCACTCTCTTTGAATCTTCTTTATCATGCTAAGAGGAGCAGGAAAAAGCAAAAAATTTCAGAATTGCACCTTGCAATGCGGAGAAATTACTGTTTGTGCATTTACAATATTCATTGATTTTTGCCATTGAAAAACGTCCAGAAATGATTGAAGCTACTGACTGAATGAAAGGAGCTGGCATCTCACTCTCTTTGAATCTTCTTTATCATGCTAAGAGGAGCAGGAAAAAGCAAAAAATTTCAGAATTGCACCTTGCAATGCGGAGAAATTACTGTTTGTGCATTTACAATATTCATTGATTTTTGCCATTGAAAAATGTCCAGAAATGATTGAAGCTACTGACTGAATGAAAGGAGCTGGCATCTCACTCTCTTTGAATCTTCTTTATCATGCTAAGAGGAGCAGGAAAAAGCAAAAAATTTCAGAATTGCGCCTTGCAATGCGGAGAAATTACTGTTTGTGCATTTACAAAATTCATTGATTTTTGCCATTGAAAAAAATCATGTTATTCATATACCAGAAATGATTGAAGCTACTGACTGAAGGAAAGGAGCTGGCATCTCACTCTCTTTGAATCTTCTTTATCATGCTAAGAGGAGCAGGAAAAAGCAAAAAATTTTAGAATTGCACCTTGCAATGCGGAGAAATTACTGTTTGTGCATTTACAATATTCATTGATTTTTGCCATTGAAAAACATCCAGAAATGATTGAAGCTACTGACTGAATGAAAGGAGCTGGCATCTCACTCTCTTTGAATCTTCTTTATCATGCTAAGAGGAGCAGGAAAAAGCAAAAAATTTCAGAATTGCACCTTGCAATGCGGAGAAATTACAGTTTGTGCATTTACAATATTCATTGATTTTTGCCATTGAAAAACGTCCAGAAATGATTGAAGCTACTGACTGAATGAAAGGAGCTGGCATCTCACTCTCTTTGAATATTCTTTATCATGCTAAGAGGAGCAGGAAAAAGCAAAAAATTTCAGAATTGCACCTTGCAATGCGGAGAAATTACTGTTTGTGCATTTACAATATTCATTGATTTTTGCCATTGAAAAACGTCCAGAAATGATTGAAGGTACTGACTGAATGAAAGGAGCTGGAATATCACTCTCTTTGAATCTTCTTTATCATGCTAAGAGGAGCAGGAAAAAGCAAAAAATTTCAGAATTGCACCTTGCAATGCGGAGAAATTACTGTTTGTGCATTTACAATATTCATTGATTTTTGCCATTGAAAAACGTCCAGAAATGATTGAAGCTACTGACTGAATGAAAGGAGCTGGCATCTCACTCTCTTTGAATCTTCTTTATCATGCTAAGAGGAGCAGGAAAAAGCAAAAAATTTCAGAATTGCACCTTGCAATGCGGAGAAATTACTGTTTGTGCATTTACAATATTCATTGATTTTTGCCATTGAAAAATGTCCAGAAATGATTGAAGCTACTGACTGAATGAAAGGAGCTGGCATCTCACTCTCTTTGAATCTTCTTTATCATGCTAAGAGGAGCAGGAAAAAGCAAAAAATTTCAGAATTGCGCCTTGCAATGCGGAGAAATTACTGTTTGTGCATTTACAAAATTCATTGATTGTTGCCATTGAAAAACATCATGTTATTCATATACCAGAAATGATTGAAGCTACTGACTGAAGGAAAGGAGCTGGCATCTCACTCTCTTTGAATCTTCTTTATCATGCTAAGAGGAGCAGGAAAAAGCAAAAAATTTCAGAATTGCACCTTGCAATGCGGAGAAATTACTGTTTGTGCATTTACAATATTCATTGATTTTTGCCATTGAAAAACATCCAGAAATGATTGAAGCTACTGACTGAATGAAAGGAGCTGGCATCTCACTCTCTTTGAATCTTCTTTATCATGCTAAGAGGAGCAGGAAAAAGCAAAAAATTTCAGAATTGCACCTTGCAATGCGGAGAAATTACTGTTTGTGCATTTACAATATTCATTGATTTTTGCGATTGAAAAACATCATGTTATTCATATACCAGAAATGATTGAAGCTACTGACTGAATGAAAGGAGCTGGCATCTCACTCTCTTTGAATCTTCTTTATCATGCTAAGAGGAGCAGGAAAAAGTAAAAAATTTCAGAATTGCACCTTGCAATGCGGAGAAATTACTGTTTGTGCATTTACAATATTCAATGATTTTTGCCATTGAAAAACGTCCAGAAATGATTGAAGCTACTGACTGAATGAAAGGAGCTGGCATCTCACTCTCTTTGAATCTTGTTTATCATGCTAAGAGGAGCAGGAAAAAGCAAAAAATTTCAGAATTGCACCTTGCAATGCGGAGAAATTACTGTTTGTGCATTTACAATATTCATTGATTTTTGCCATTGAAAAACGTCCAGAAATGATTGAAGCTACTGACTGAATGAAAGGAGCTGGCATCTCACTCTCTTTGAATCTTCTTTATCATGCTAAGAGGAGCAGGAAAAAGCAAAAAATTTCAGAATTGCACCTTGCAATGCGGAGAAATTACTGTTTGTGCATTTACAATATTCATTGATTTTTGCCATTGAAAAACATCATGTTATTCATATACCAGAAATGATTGAAGCTACTGACTGAATGAAAGGAGCTGGCATCTCACTCTCTGTGAATCTTCTTTATCATGCTAAGAGGAGCAGGAAAAAGCAAAAAATTTCAGAATTGCACCTTGCAATGCGGAGAAATTACTGTTTGTGCATTTACAATATTCATTGATTTTTGCCATTGAAAAACGTCCAGAAATGATTGAAGCTACTGACTGAATGAAAGGAGCTGGCATCTCACTCTCTTTGAATCTTGTTTATCATGCTAAGAGGAGCAGGAAAAAGCAAAAAATTTCAGAATTGCACCTTGCAATGCGGAGAAATTACTGTTTGTGCATTTACAATATTCATTGATTTTTGCCATTGAAAAACGTCCAGAAATGATTGAAGCTACTGACTGAATGAAAGGAGCTGGCATCTCACTCTCTTTGAATCTTCTTTATCATGCTAAGAGGAGCAGGAAAAAGCAAAAAATTTCAGAATTGCACCTTGCAATGCGGAGAAATTACTGTTTGTGCATTTACAATATTCATTGATTTTTGCTATTGAAAAACATCATGTTATTCATATACCAGAAATGATTGAAGCTACTGACTGAATGAAAGGAGCTGGCATCTCACTCTCTTTGAATCTTCTTTATCATGCTAAGAGGAGCAGGAAAAAGCAAAAAATTTCAGAATTGCACCTTGCAATGCGGAGAAATTACAGTTTGTGCATTTACAATATTCATTGATTTTTGCCATTGAAAAACGTCCAGAAATGATTGAAGCTACTGACTGAATGAAAGGAGCTGGCATCTCACTCTCTTTGAATCTTCTTTATCATGCTAAGAGGAGCAGGAAAAAGCAAAAAATTTCAGAATTGCACCTTGCAATGCGGAGAAATTACTGTTTGTGCATTTACAATATTCATTGATTTTTGCCATTGAAAAACGTCCAGAAATGATTGAAGGTACTGACTGAATGAAAGGAGCTGGCATCTCACTCTCTTTGAATCTTCTTTATCATGCTAAGTGGAGCAGGAAAAAGCAAAAAATTTCAGAATTGCACCTTGCAATGCGGAGAAATTACTGTTTGTGCATTTACAATATTCATTGATTTTTGCCATTGAAAAACGTCCAGAAATGATTGAAGCTACTGACTGAATGAAAGGAGCTGGCATCTCACTCTCTTTGAATCTTCTTTATCATGCTAAGAGGAGCAGGAAAAAGCAAAAAATTTCAGAATTGCACCTTGCAATGCGGAGAAATTACTGTTTGTGCATTTACAATATTCATTGATTTTTGCCATTGAAAAATGTCCAGAAATGATTGAAGCTACTGACTGAATGAAAGGAGCTGGCATCTCACTCTCTTTGAATCTTCTTTATCATGCTAAGAGGAGCAGGAAAAAGCAAAAAATTTCAGAATTGCGCCTTGCAATGCGGAGAAATTACTGTTTGTGCATTTACAAAATTCATTGATTTTTGCCATTGAAAAACATCATGTTATTCATATACCAGAAATGATTGAAGCTACTGACTGAAGGAAAGGAGCTGGCATCTCACTCTCTTTGAATCTTCTTTATCATGCTAAGAGGAGCAGGAAAAAGCAAAAAATTTCAGAATTGCACCTTGCAATGCGGAGAAATTACTGTTTGTGCATTTACAATATTCATTGATTTTTGCGATTGAAAAACATCTTGTTATTCATATACCAGAAATGATTGAAGCTACTGACTGAATGAAAGGAGCTGGCATCTCACTCTCTTTGAATCTTCTTTATCATGCTAAGAGGAGCAGGAAAAAGTAAAAAATTTCAGAATTGCACCTTGCAATGCGGAGAAATTACTGTTTGTGCATTTACAATATTCAATGATTTTTGCCATTGAAAAACGTCCAGAAATGATTGAAGCTACTGACTGAATGAAAGGAGCTGGCATCTCACTCTCTTTGAATCTTGTTTATCATGCTAAGAGGAGCAGGAAAAAGCAAAAAATTTCAGAATTGCACCTTGCAATGCGGAGAAATTACTGTTTGTGCATTTACAATATTCATTGATTTTTGCCATTGAAAAACGTCCAGAAATGATTGAAGCTCCTGACTGAATGAAAGGAGCTGGCATCTCACTCTCTTTGAATCTTCTTTATCATGCTAAGAGGAGCAGGAAAAGCAAAAAATTTCAGAATTGCACCTTGCAATGCGGAGAAATTACTGTTTGTGCATTTACAATATTCATTGATTTTTGCCATTGAAAAACGTCCAGAAATGATTGAAGCTACTGACTGAATGAAAGGAGCTGTCATCTCACTCTCTTTGAATGTTCTTTATCATGCTAAGAGGAGCAGGAAAAAGCAAAAAATTTCAGAATTGCACCTTGCAATGCGGAGAAATTACTGTTTGTGCATTTACAATATTCATTGATTTTTGCCATTGAAAAATGTCCAGAAATGATTGAAGCTACTGACTGAATGAAAGGAGCTGGCATCTCACTCTCTTTGAATCTTCTTTATCATGCTAAGAGGAGCAGGAAAAAGCAAAAAATTTCAGAATTGCGCCTTGCAATGCGGAGAAATTACTGTTTGTGCATTTACAAAATTCATTGATTTTTGCCATTGAAAAACATCATGTTATTCATATGCCAGAAATGATTGACGCTACTGACTGAAGGAAAGGAGCTGGCATCTCACTCTCTTTGAATCTTCTTTATCATGCTAAGAGGAGCAGGAAAAAGCAAAAAATTTCAGAATTGCACCTTGCAATGCGGAGAAATTACAGTTTGTGCATTTACAATATTCATTGATTTTTGCCATTGAAAAACGTCCAGAAATGATTGAAGCTACTGACTGAATGAAAGGAGCTGGCATCTCACTCTCTTTGAATCTTCTTTATCATGCTAAGAGGAGCAGGAAAAAGCAAAAAATTTCAGAATTGCACCTTGCAATGCGGAGAAATTACTGTTTGTGCATTTACAATATTCATTGATTTTTGCGATTGAAAAACATCATGTTATTCATATACCAGAAATGTTTGAAGCTACTGACTTAATGAAAGGAGCTGGTATCTCACTCTCTTTGAATCTTCTTCATAATGCTAAGAGGAGCAGGAAAAAGCAAAAAATTTCAGAATTGCACCTTGCAATGCGGAGAAATTACTGTTTGTGCATTTACAATATTCATTGATTTTTGCCATTAAAAAACGTCCAGAAATGATTGAAGCTTCTGACAATGAAAGGAGCTGGCATCTCACTCTCTTTGAATCTTCTTTATCATGCTAAGAGGAGCAGGAAAAAGCAAAAAATTTCAGAATTGCACCTTGCAATGCTGAGAAATTACTGTTTGTGCATTTACAAAATTCATTGATTTTTGCCATTGAAAAACATCATGTTATTCATATACCAGAAATGATTGAAGCTACAGACTGAATGAAAGGAGCTGGCATCTCACTCTCTTTGAATCTTCTTTATCATGCTAAGAGGAGCAGGAAAAAGCAAAAAATTTCAGAATTGCACCTTGCAATGCGGAGAAATTAATGTTTGTGCATTTACAATATTCATTGATTTTTGCCATTGAAAAACATCATGTTATTCATATACCAGAAATGTTTGAAGCTACTGACTGAATGAAAGGAGCTGACATCTCACTCTCTTTGAATCTTCTTTATCATGCTAAGAGGAGCAGGAAAAAGCAAAAAATTTCAGAATTGCACCTTGCAATGCGGAGAAATTACTGTTTGTGCATTTACAATATTCATTGATTTTTGCCATTGAAAAACGTCCAGAAATGATTGAAGCTACTGACTGAATGAAAGGAGCTGGCATCTCACTCTCTTTGAATCTTCTTTATCATGCTAAGAGGAGCAGGAAAAAGCAAAAAATTTCAGAATTGCACCTTGCAATGCGGAGAAATTACTGTTTGTGCATTTACAATATTCATTGATTTTTGCCATTGAAAAACGTCCAGAAATGATTGAAGCTACTGACTGAATGAAAGGAGCTGGCATCTCACTCTCTTTGAATCTTCTTTATCATGCTAAGAGGAGCAGGAAAAAGCAAAAAAATTCAGAATTGCACCTTGCAATGCGGAGAAATTACAGTTTGTGCATTTACAATATTCATTGATTTTTGCCATTGAAGAACGTCCAGAAATGATTGAAGCTACTGACTGAATGAAAGGAGCTGGCATCTCACTCTCTTTGAATTTTCTTTATCATGCTAAGAGGAGCAGGAAAAAGCAAAAAATTTCAGAATTGCACCTTGCAATGCGGAGAAATTACTGTTTGTGCATTTACAATATTCATTGATTTTTGCCATTGAAAAACGTCCAGAAATGATTGAAGCTACTGACTGAATGAAAGGAGCTGGCATCTCACTCTCTTTGAATCTTCTTTATCATGCTAAGAGGAGCAGGAAAAAGCAAAAAATTTCAGAATTGCACCTTGCAATGCGGAGAAATTACTGTTTGTGCATTTACAATATTCATTGATTTTTGCCATTGAAAAACATGTTATTCATATACCAGAAATGTTTGAAGCTCCTGACTGAATGAAAGGAGCTGGCACCTCACTCTCTTTGAATCTTCTTTATCATGCTAAGAGGAGCAGGAAAAAGCAAAAAATTTCAGAATTGCACCTTGCAATGCGGAGAAATTACTGTTTGTGCATTTACAATATTCATTGATTTTTGCCATTGAAAAACATCATGTTATTCATATACCAGAAATGTTTGAAGCTACTGACTTAATGAAAGGAGCTGGTATCTCACTCTCTTTGAATCTTCTTCATAATGCTAAGAGGAGCAGGAAAAAGCAAAAAATTTCAGAATTGCACCTTGCAATGCGGAGAAATTACTGTTTGTGCATTTACAATATTCATTGATTTTTGCCATTAAAAAACGTCCAGAAATGATTGAAGCTACTGACAATGAAAGGAGCTGGCATCTCACTCTCTTTGAATCTTCTTTATCATGCTAAGAGGAGCAGGAAAAAGCAAAAAATTTCAGAATTGCACCTTGCAATGCTGAGAAATTACTGTTTGTGCATTTACAAAATTCATTGATTTTTGCCATTGAAAAACATCATGTTATTCATATACCAGAAATGATTGAAGCTACTGACTGAATGAAAGGAGCTGGCATCTCACTCTCTTTGAATCTTCTTTATCATGCTAAGAGGAGCAGGAAAAAGCAAAAAATTTCAGAATTGCACCTTGCAATGCGGAGAAATTACTGTTTGTGCATTTACAATATTCATTGATTTTTGCCATTGAAAAACATCATGTTATTCATATACCAGAAATGTTTGAAGCTACTGACTGAATGAAAGGAGCTGACATCTCACTCTCTTTGAATCTTCTTTATCATGCTAAGAGGAGCAGGAAAAAGCAAAAAATTTCAGAATTGCACCTTGCAATGCGGAGAAATTACTGTTTGTGCATTTACAATATTCATTGATTTTTGCCATTGAAAAACGTCCAGAAATGATTGAAGCTACTGACTGAATGAAAGGAGCTGGCATCTCACTCTCTTTGAATCTTCTTTATCATGCTAACAGGAGCAGGAAAAAGCAAAAAATTTCAAAATTGCACCTTGCAATGCGGAGAAATTACTGTTTGTGCATTTACAATATTCATTGATTTTTGCCATTGAAAAACGTCCAGAAATGATTGAAGCTACTGACTGAATGAAAGGAGCTGGCATCTCACTCTCTTTGAATCTTCTTTATCATGCTAAGAGGAGCAGGAAAAAGCAAAAAAATTCAGAATTGCACCTTGCAATGCGGAGAAATTACAGTTTGTGCATTTACAATATTCATTGATTTTTGCCATTGAAGAACGTCCAGAAATGATTGAAGCTACTGACTGAATGAAAGGAGCTGGCATCTCACTCTCTTTGAATCTTCTTTATCATGCTAAGAGGAGCAGGAAAAAGCAAATAAATTCAGAATTGCACCTTGCAATGCGGAGAAATTACTGTTTGTGCATTTACAATATTCATTGATTTTTGCCATTGAAAAACGTCCAGAAATGATTGAAGCTACTGACTGAATGAAAGGAGCTGGCATCTCACTCTCTTTGAATCTTCTTTATCATGCTAAGAGGAGCAGGAAAAAGCAAAAAATTTCAGAATTGCACCTTGCAATGCGGAGAAATTACTGTTTGTGCATTTACAATATTCATTGATTTTTGCCATTGAAAAACATGTTATTCATATACCAGAAATGTTTGAAGCTCCTGACTGAATGAAAGGAGCTGGCACCTCACTCTCTTTGAATCTTCTTTATCATGCTAAGAGGAGCAGGAAAAAGCAAAAAATTTCAGAATTGCACCTTGCAATGCGGAGAAATTACTGTTTGTGCATTTACAATATTCATTGATTTTTGCCATTGAAAAACATCATGTTATTCATATACCAGAAATGTTTGAAGCTACTGACTGAATGAAAGGAGCTGACATCTCACTCTCTTTGAATCTTCTTTATCATGCTAAGAGGAGCAGGAAAAAGCAAAAAATTTCAGAATTGCACCTTGCAATGCGGATAAATTACAGTTTGTGCATTTACAATATTCATTGATTTTTGCCATTGAAGAACGTCCAGAAATGATTGAAGCTACTGACTGAATGAAAGGAGCTGGCATCTCACTCTCTTTGAATCTTCTTTATCATGCTAAGAGGAGCAGGAAAAAGCAAAAAATTTCAGAATTGCACCTTGCAATGCGGAGAAATTACTGTTTGTGCATTTACAATATTCATTGATTTTTGCCATTGAAAAACGTCCAGAAATGATTGAAGCTACTGACTGAATGAAAGGAGCTGGCATCTCACTCTCTTTGAATCTTCTTTATCATGCTAAGAGGAGCAGGAAAAAGCAAAAAATTTCAGAATTGCACCTTGCAATGCGGAGAAATTACTGTTTGTGCATTTACAATATTCATTGATTTTTGCCATTGAAAAACATGTTATTCATATACCAGAAATGTTTGAAGCTCCTGACTGAATGAAAGGAGCTGGCACCTCACTCTCTTTGAATCTTCTTTATCATGCTAAGAGGGGCAGGAAAAAGCAAAAAATTTCAGAATTGCACCTTGCAATGCGGAGAAATTACTGTTTGTGCATTTACAATATTCATTGATTTTTGCCATTGAAAAACGTCCAGAAATGATTGAAGCTACTGACTGAATGAAAGGAGCTGGCATCTCACTCTCTTTGAATCTTCTTTATCATGCTAAGAGGAGCAGGAAAAAGCAAAAAAATTCAGAATTGCACCTTGCAATGCGGAGAAATTACTGTTTGTGCATTTACAATATTCATTGATTTTTGCCATTGAAAAACGTCCAGAAATGATTGAAGCTACTGACTGAATGAAAGGAGCTGGCATCTCACTCTCTTTGAATCTTCTTTATCATGCTAAGAGGAGCAGGAAAAAGCAAAAAATTTCACAATTGCACCTTGCAATGCGGAGAAATTACTGTTTGTGTATTTACAATATTCATTGATTTTTGCCATTGAAAAACGTCCAGAAATGATTTAAGCTACTGACTGAATGAAAGGAGCTGGCATCTCACTCTCTTTGAATCTTCTTTATCATGCTAAGAGGAGCAGGAAAAAGCAAAAAATTTCAGAATTGCACCTTGCAATGCGGAGAAATTACTGTTTGTGCATTTACAATATTCATTGATTTTTGCCATTGAAAAATATGTTATTCATATACCAGAAATGTTTGAAGCTCCTGACTGAATGAAAGGATCTGGCACCTCACTCTCTTTGAATCTTCTTTATCATGCTAAGAGGAGCAGGAAAAAGCAAAAAATTTCAGAATTGCACCTTGCAATGCGGAGAAATTACTGTTTGTGCATTTACAATATTCATTGATTTTTGCCATTGAAAAACGTCCAGAAATGATTGAAGCTACTGACTGAATGAAAGGAGCTGTCATCTCATTCTCTTTGAATCTTCTTTATCATGCTAAGAGGAGCAGGAAAAAGCAAAAAATTTCAGAATTGCACCTTGCAATGCCGAGAAATTACTGTTTGTGCATTTACAATATTCATTGATTTTTGCCATTGAAAAATGTCCAGAAATGATTGAAGCTACTGACTGAATGAAAGGAGCTGGCATCTCACTCTCTTTGAATCTTCTTTATCATGCTAAGAGGAGCAGGAAAAAGCAAAAAATTTCAGAATTGCGCCTTGCAATGCGGAGAAATTACTGTTTGTGCATTTACAATATTCATTGATTTTTGCGATTGAAAAACATCATGTTATTCATATACCAGAAATGATTGAAGCTACTGACTGAATGAAAGGAGCTGGCATCTCACTCTCTTTGAATCTTCTTTATCATGCTAAGAGGAGCAGGAAAAAGTAAAAAATTTCAGAATTGCACCTTGCAATGCGGAGAAATTACTGTTTGTGCATTTACAATATTCAATGATTTTTGCCATTGAAAAACGTCCAGAAATGATTGAAGCTACTGACTGAACGAAAGGAGCTGGCATCTCACTCTCTTTGAATCTTCTTTATCATGCTAAGAGGAGCAGGAAAAAGCAAAAAATTTCAGAATTGCACCTTGCAATGCGGAGAAATTACTGTTTGTGCATTTACAATATTCATTGATTTTTGCCATTGAAAAACATCATGTTATTCATATACCAGAAATGTTTGAAGCTACTGACTTAATGAAAGGAGCTGGTATCTCACTCTCTTTGAATCTTCTTCATAATGCTAAGAGGAGCAGGAAAAAGCAAAAAATTTCAGAATTGCACCTTGCAATGCGGAGAAATTACTGTTTGTGCATTTACAATATTCATTGATTTTTGCCATTGAAAAACGTCCAGAAATGATTGAAGCTACTGACAATGAAAGGAGCTGGCATCTCACTCTCTTTGAATCTTCTTTATCATGCTAAGAGGAGCAGGAAAAAGCAAAAAATTTCAGAATTGCGCCTTGCAATGCGGAGAAATTACTGTTTGTGCATTTACAATATTCATTGATTTTTGCGATTGAAAAACATCATGTTATTCATATACCAGAAATGATTGAAGCTACTGACTGAATGAAAGGAGCTGGCATCTCACTCTCTTTGAATCTTCTTTATCATGCTAAGAGGAGCAGGAAAAAGTAAAAAAATTCAGAATTGCACCTTGCAATGCGGAGAAATTACTGTTTGTGCATTTACAATATTCAATGATTTTTGCCATTGAAAAACGTCCAGAAATGATTGAAGCTACTGACTGAATGAAAGGAGCTGGCATCTCACTCTCTTTGAATCTTGTTTATCATGCTAAGAGGAGCAGGAAAAAGCAAAAAATTTCAGAATTGCACCTTGCAATGCGGAGAAATTACTGTTTGTGCATTTACAATATTCATTGATTTTTGCCATTGAAAAACGTCCAGAAATGATTGAAGCTACTGACTGAATGAAAGGAGCTGGCATCTCACTCTCTTTGAATCTTCTTTATCATGCTAAGAGGAGCAGGAAAAAGCAAAAAATTTCAGAATTGCACCTTGCAATGCGGAGAAATTACTGTTTGTGCATTTACAATATTCATTGATTTTTGCCATTGAAAAACGTCCAGAAATGATTTAAGCTACTGACTGAATGAAAGGAGCTGGCATCTCACTCTCTTTGAATCTTCTTTATCATGCTAAGAGGAGCAGGAAAAAGCAAAAAATTTCAGAATTGCACCTTGCAATGCGGAGAAATTACTGTTTGTGCATTTACAATATTCATTGATTTTTGCCATTGAAAAATATGTTATTCATATACCAGAAATGTTTGAAGCTCCTGACTGAATGAAAGGATCTGGCACCTCACTCTCTTTGAATCTTCTTTATCATGCTAAGAGGAGCAGGAAAAAGCAAAAAATTTCAGAATTGCACCTTGCAATGCGGAGAAATTACTGTTTGTGCATTTACAATATTCATTGATTTTTGCCATTGAAAAACGTCCAGAAATGATTGAAGCTACTGACTGAATGAAAGGAGCTGTCATCTCATTCTCTTTGAATCTTCTTTATCATGCTAAGAGGAGCAGGAAAAAGCAAAAAATTTCAGAATTGCACCTTGCAATGCCGAGAAATTACTGTTTGTGCATTTACAATATTCATTGATTTTTGCCATTGAAAAATGTCCAGAAATGATTGAAGCTACTGACTGAATGAAAGGAGCTGGCATCTCACTCTCTTTGAATCTTCTTTATCATGCTAAGAGGAGCAGGAAAAAGCAAAAAATTTCAGAATTGCGCCTTGCAATGCGGAGAAATTACTGTTTGTGCATTTACAAAATTCATTGATTTTTGCCATTGAAAAACATCATGTTATTCATATGCCAGGAATGATTGACGCTACTGACTGAAGGAAAGGAGCTGGCATCTCACTCTCTTTGAATCTTCTTTATCATGCTAAGAGGAGCAGGAAAAAGCAAAAAATTTCAGAATTGCACCTTGCAATGCGGAGAAATTACTGTTTGTGCATTTACAATATTCATTGATTTTTGCCATTGAAAAACGTCCAGAAATGATTGAAGCTACTGACTGAATGAAAGGAGCTGGCATCTCACTCTCTTTGAATCTTCTTTATCATGCTAAGAGGAGCAGGAAAAAGCAAAAAATTTCAGAATTGCTCCTTGCAATGCGGAGAAATTACTGTTTGTGCATTTACAATATTCATTGATTTTTGCGATTGAAAAACATCATGTTATTCATATACCAGAAATGATTGAAGCTACTGACTGAATGAAAGGAGCTGGCATCTCACTCTCTTTGAATCTTCTTTATCATGCTAAGAGGAGCAGGAAAAAGTAAAAAATTTCAGAATTGCACCTTGCAATGCGGAGAAATTACTGTTTGTGCATTTACAATATTCAATGATTTTTGCCATTGAAAAACGTCCAGAAATGATTGAAGCTACTGACTGAACGAAAGGAGCTGGCATCTCACTCTCTTTGAATCTTCTTTATCATGCTAAGAGGAGCAGGAAAAAGCAAAAAATTTCAGAATTGCACCTTGCAATGCGGAGAAATTACTGTTTGTGCATTTACAATATTCATTGATTTTTGCCATTGAAAAACATCATGTTATTCATATACCAGAAATGTTTGAAGCTACTGACTTAATGAAAGGAGCTGGTATCTCACTCTTTGAATCTTCTTCATAATGCTAAGAGGAGCAGGAAAAAGCAAAAAATTTCAGAATTGCGCCTTGCAATGCGGAGAAATTACTGTTTGTGCATTTACAATATTCATTGATTTTTGCCATTGAAAAACGTCCAGAAATGATTGAAGCTACTGACAATGAAAGGAGCTGGCATCTCACTCTCTTTGAATCTTCTTTATCATGCTAAGAGGAGCAGGAAAAAGCAAAAAATTTCAGAATTGCACCTTGCAATGCTGAGAAATTACTGTTTGTGCATATACAAAATTCATTGATTTTTACCATTGAAAAACATCATGTTATTCATATACCAGAAATGATTGAAGCTACTGACTGAATGAAAGGAGCTGGCATCTCACTCTCTTTGAATCTTCGTTATCATGGCTAAGAGGAGCAGGAAAAAGCAAAAAATTTCAGAATTGCACCTTGCAATGCGGAGAAATTACTGTTTGTGCATTTACAATATTCATTGATTTTTGCCTTTGAAAAACATCATGTTATTCATATACCAGAAATGTTTGAAGCTACTGACTGAATGAAAGGAACTGACATCTCACTCTCTTTGAATCTTCTTTATCATGCTAAGAGGAGCAGGAAAAAGCAAAAAATTTCAGAATTGCACCTTGCAATGCGGAGAAATTACTGTTTGTGCATTTACAATATTCATTGATTTTTGCCATTGAAAAACGTCCAGAAATGATTGAAGCTACTGACTGAATGAAAGGAGCTGGCATCTCATTCTCTTTGAATCTTCTTTATCATGCTAAGAGGAGCAGGAAAAAGCAAAAAATTTCAGAATTGCACCTTGCAATGCCGAGAAATTACTGTTTGTGCATTTACAATATTCATTGATTTTTGCCATTGAAAAATGTCCAGAAATGATTGAAGCTACTGACTGAATGAAAGGAGCTGGCATCTCACTCTCTTTGAATCTTCTTTATCATGCTAAGAGGAGCAGGAAAAAGCAAAAAATTTCAGAATTGCGCCTTGCAATGCGGAGAAATTACTGTTTGTGCATTTACAAAATTCATTGATTTTTGCCATTGAAAAACATCATGTTATTCATATGCCAGGAATGATTGACGCTACTGACTGAAGGAAAGGAGCTGGCATCTCACTCTCTTTGAATCTTCTTTATCATGCTAAGAGGAGCAGGAAAAAGCAAAAAATTTCAGAATTGCACCTTGCAATGCGGAGAAATTACTGTTTGTGCATTTACAATATTCATTGATTTTTGCCATTGAAAAACGTCCAGAAATGATTGAAGCTACTGACTGAATGAAAGGAGCTGGCATCTCACTCTCTTTGAATCTTCTTTATCATGCTAAGAGGAGCAGGAAAAAGCAAAAAATTTCAGAATTGCTCCTTGCAATGCGGAGAAATTACTGTTTGTGCATTTACAATATTCATTGATTTTTGCGATTGAAAAACATCATGTTATTCATATACCAGAAATGATTGAAGCTACTGACTGAATGAAAGGAGCTGGCATCTCACTCTCTTTGAATCTTCTTTATCATGCTAAGAGGAGCAGGAAAAAGTAAAAAATTTCAGAATTGCACCTTGCAATGCGGAGAAATTACTGTTTGTGCATTTACAATATTCAATGATTTTTGCCATTGAAAAACGTCCAGAAATGATTGAAGCTACTGACTGAACGAAAGGAGCTGGCATCTCACTCTCTTTGAATCTTCTTTATCATGCTAAGAGGAGCAGGAAAAAGCAAAAAATTTCAGAATTGCACCTTGCAATGCGGAGAAATTACTGTTTGTGCATTTACAATATTCATTGATTTTTGCCATTGAAAAACATCATGTTATTCATATACCAGAAATGTTTGAAGCTACTGACTTAATGAAACGAGCTGGTATCTCACTCTTTGAATCTTCTTCATAATGCTAAGAGGAGCAGGAAAAAGCAAAAAATTTCAGAATTGCGCCTTGCAATGCGGAGAAATTACTGTTTGTGCATTTACAATATTCATTGATTTTTGCCATTGAAAAACGTCCAGAAATGATTGAAGCTACTGACAATGAAAGGAGCTGGCATCTCACTCTCTTTGAATCTTCTTTATCATGCTAAGAGGAGCAGGAAAAAGCAAAAAATTTCAGAATTGCACCTTGCAATGCTGAGAAATTACTGTTTGTGCATTTACAAAATTCATTGATTTTTACCATTGAAAAACATCATGTTATTCATATACCAGAAATGATTGAAGCTACTGACTGAATGAAAGGAGCTGGCATCTCACTCTCTTTGAATCTTCTTTATCATGGCTAAGAGGAGCAGGAAAAAGCAAAAAATTTCAGAATTGCACCTTGCAATGCGGAGAAATTACTGTTTGTGCATTTACAATATTCATTGATTTTTGCCATTGAAAAACATCATGTTATTCATATACCAGAAATGTTTGAAGCTACTGACTGAATGAAAGGAACTGACATCTCACTCTCTTTGAATCTTCTTTATCATGCTAAGAGGAGCAGGAAAAAGCAAAAAATTTCAGAATTGCACCTTGCAATGCGGAGAAATTACTGTTTGTGCATTTACAATATTCATTGATTTTTGCCATTGAAAAACGTCCAGAAATGATTGAAGCTACTGACTGAATGAAAGGAGCTGGCATCTCACTCTCTTTGAATCTTCTTTATCATGCTAAGAGGAGCAGGAAAAAGCAAAAAATTTCAGAATTGCACCTTGCAATGCGGAGAAATTACTGTTTGTGCATTTACAATATTCATTGATTTTTGCCATTGAAAAACGTCCAGAAATGATTGAAGCTACTGACTGAATGAAAGGAGCTGGCATCTCACTCTCTTTGAATCTTCTTTATCATGCTAAGAGGAGCAGGAAAAAGCAAAAAATTTCAGAATTGCACCTTGCAATGCGGAGAAATTACAGTTTGTGCATTTACAATATTCATTGATTTTTGCCATTGAAAAACGTCCAGAAATGATTGAAGCTACTGACTGAATAAAAGGAGCTGGCATCTCACTCTCTTTGAGTCTTCTTTATCATGCTAAGAGGAGCAGGAAAAAGCAAAAAATTTCAGAATTGCACCTTGCAATGCGGAGTAATTACTATTTGTGCATTTACAATATTCATTGATTTTTGCCATTGAAAAACGTCCAGAAATGATTGAAGCTACTGACTGAATGAAAGGAGCTGGCATCTCACTCTCTTTGAATCTTCTTTATCATGCTAAGAGGAGAAGGAAAAAGCAAAAAATTTCAGAATTGCACCTTGCAATGCGGAGAAATTACTGTTTGTGCATTTACAATATTCATTGATTTTTGACATTGAAAAACATGTTATTCATATACCAGAAATGTTTGAAGCTCCTGACTGAATGAAAGGAGCTGGCATCTCACTCTCTTTGAATCTTCTTTATCATGCTAAGAGGAGCAGGAAAAAGCAAAAAATTTCAGAATTGCACCTTGCAATGCGGAGAAATTACTGTTTGTGCATTTACAATATTCATTGATTTTTGCCATTGAAAAACGTCCAGAAATGATTGAAGCTACTGACTGAATGAAAGGAGCTGGCATCTCACTCTCTTTGAATCTTCTTTATCATGCTTAGAGGAGCAGGAAAAAGCAAAAAATTTCAGAATTGCACTTTGCAATGCGGAGAAATTACTGTTTGTGCATTTACAATATTCATTGATTTTTGCCATTGAAAAATGTCCAGAAATGATTGAAGCTACTGACTGAATGAAAGGAGCTGGCATCTCACTCTCTTTGAATCTTCTTTATCATGCTAAGAGGAGCAGGAAAAAGCAAAAAATTTCAGAATTGCGCCTTGCAATGCGGAGAAATTACTGTTTGTGCATTTACAAAATTCATTGATTTTTGCCATTGAAAAACATCATGTTATTCATATACCAGAAATGATTGAAGCTACTGACTGAAGGAAAGGAGCTGGCATCTCACTCTCTTTGAATCTTCTTTATCATGCTAAGAGGAGCAGGAAAAAGCAAAAAATTTCAGAATTGCACCTTGCAATGCGGAGAAATTACTGTTTGTGCATTTACAATATTCATTGATTTTTGCCATTGAAAAAAGTCCAGAAATGATTGAAGCTACTGACTGAATGAAAGGAGCTGGCATCTCACTCTCTTTGAATCTTCTTTATCATGCTAAGAGGAGCAGGAAAAAGCAAAAAATTTCAGAATTGCACCTTGCAATGCGGAGAAATTACTGTTTGTGCATTTACAATATTCATTGATTTTTGCAATTGAAAAACGTCCAGAAATGATTGAAACTACTGACTGAATGAAAGGAGCTGGCATCTCACTCTCTTTGAATCTTCTTTATCATGCTAATAGGAGCAGGAAAAAGTAAAAAATTTCAGAATTGCACCTTGCAATGCGGAGAAATTACTGTTTGTGCATTTACAATATTCAATGATTTTTGCCATTGAAAAACGTCCAGAAATGACTGAAGCTACTGACTGAACGAAAGGAGCTGGCATCTCACTCTCTTTGAATCTTCTTTATCATGCTAAGAGGAGCAAGAAAAAGCAAAAAATTTTAGAATTGCACCTTGCAATGCGGAGAAATTACTGTTTGTGCATTTACAATATTCATTGATTTTTGCCATTGAAAAACATCATGTTATTCATATACCAGAAATGTTTGAAGCTACTGACTGAATGAAAGGAGCTGGTATCTCACTCTCTTTGAATCTTCTTCATAATGCTAAGAGGAGCAGGAAAAAGCAAAAAATTTCAGAATTGCACCTTGCAATGCGGAGAAATTACTGTTTGTGCATTTACAATATTCATTGATTTTTGCCATTGAAAAACGTCAAGAAATGATTGAAGCTACTGACAATGAAAGGAGCTGGCTTCTCACTCTCTTTGAATCTTCTTTATCATGCTAAGAGGAGCAGGAAAAAGCAAAAAATTTCAGAATTGCACCTTGCAATGCTGAGAAATTACTGTTTGTGCATTTACAAAATTCATTGATTTTTGCCATTGAAAAACATCATGTTATTCATATACCAGAAATGATTGAAGCTACTGACTGAATGAAAGGAGCTGGCATCTCACTCTCTTTGAATCTTCTTTATCATGCTAAGAGGAGCAGGAAAAAGCAAAAAATTTCAGAATTGCACCTTGCAATGCGGAGAAATTACTGTTTGTGCATTTACAATATTCATTGATTTTTGCCATTGAAAAACATCATGTTATTCATATACCAGAAATGTTTGAAGCTACTGACTGAATGAAAGGAGCTGACATCTCACTCTCTTTGAATCTTCTTTATCATGCTAAGAGGAGCAGGAAAAAGCAAAAAATTTCAGAATTGCACCTTGCAATGCGGAGAAATTACTGTTTGTGCATTTACAATATTCATTGATTTTTGCCATTGAAAAACGTCCAGAAATGATTGAAGCTACTGACTGAATGAAAGGAGCTGGCATCTCACTCTCTTTGAATCTTCTTTATCATGCTAAGAGGAGCAGGAAAAAGCAAAAAATTTCAGAATTGCACCTTGCAATGCGGAGAAATTACTGTTTGTGCATTTACAATATTCATTGATTTTTGCCATTGAAAAACGTCCAGAAATGATTGAAGCTACTGACTGAATGAAAGGAGCTGGCATCTCACTCTCTTTGAATCTTCTTTATCATGCTAAGAGGAGCAGGAAAAAGCAAAAAATTTCAGAATTGCACCTTGCAATGCGGAGAAATTACTGTTTGTGCATTTACAATATTCATTGATTTTTGCCATTGAAAAACGTCCAGAAATGATTGAAGCTACTGACTGAATGAAAGGAGCTGGCATCTCACTCTCTTTGAATCTTCTTTATCATGCTAAGAGGAGCAGGAAAAAGCAAAAAATTTCAGAATTGCACCTTGCAATGCGGAGAAATTACTGTTTGTGCATTTACAATATTCATTGATTTTTGCCATTGAAAAACATGTTATTCATATACCAGAAATGTTTGAAGCTCCTGACTGAATGAAAGGAGCTGGCACCTCACTCTCTTTGAATCTTCTTTATCATGCTAAGAGGAGCAGGAAAAAGCAAAAAATTTCAGAATTGCACCTTGCAATGCGGAGAAATTACTGTTTGTGCATTTACAATATTCATTGATTTTTGCCATTGAAAAACGTCCAGAAATGATTGAAGCTACTGACTGAATGAAAGGAGCTGGCATCTCACTCTCTTTGAATCTTCTTTATCATGCTAAGAGGAGCAGGAAAAAGCAAAAAATTTCAGAATTGCACCTTGCAATGCGGAGAAATTACTGTTTGTGCATTTACAATATTCATTGATTTTTGCCATTGAAAAATGTCCAGAAATGATTGAAGCTACTGACTGAATGAAAGGAGCTGGCATCTCACTCTCTTTGAATCTTCTTTATCATGCTAAGAGGAGCAGGAAAAAGCAAAAAATTTCAGAATTGCGCCTTGCAATGCGGAGAAATTACTGTTTGTGCATTTACAAAATTCATTGATTTTTGCCATTGAAAAACATCATGTTATTCATATACCAGAAATGTTTGAAGCTACTGACTGAATGAAAGGAGCTGGTATCTCACTCTCTTTGAATCTTCTTCATAATGCTAAGAGGAGCAGGAAAAAGCAAAAAATTTCAGAATTGCACCTTGCAATGCGGAGAAATTACTGTTTGTGCATTTACAATATTCATTGATTTTTGCCATTGGAAAACGTCCAGAAATGATTGAAGCTACTGACAATGAAAGGAGCTGGCATCTCACTCTCTTTGAATCTTCTTTATCATGCTAAGAGGAGCAGGAAAAAGCAAAAAATTTCAGAATTGCACCTTGCAATGCTGAGAAATTACTGTTTGTGCATTTACAAAATTCATTGATTTTTGCCATTGAAAAACATCATGTTATTCATATACCAGAAATGATTGAAGCTACTGACTGAATGAAAGGAGCTGGCATCTCACTCTCTTTGAATCTTCTTTATCATGCTAAGAGGAGCAGGAAAAAGCAAAAAATTTCAGAATTGCACCTTGCAATGCGGAGAAATTACTGTTTGTGCATTTACAATATTCATTGATTTTTGCCATTGAAAAACATCATGTTATTCATATACCAGAAATGTTTGAAGCTACTTACTGAATGAAAGGAGCTGACATCTCACTCTCTTTGAATCTTCTTTATCATGCTAAGAGGAGCAGGAAAAAGCAAAAAATTTCAGAATTGCACCTTGCAATGCGGAGAAATTACTGTTTGTGCATTTACAATATTCATTGATTTTTGCCATTGAAAAACGTCCAGAAATGATTGAAGCTACTGACTGAATGAAAGGAGCTGGCATCTCACTCTCTCTGAAACTTCTTTATCATGCTAAGAGGAGCAGGAAAAAGCAAAAAATTTCAGAATTGCACCTTGCAATGCGGAGAAATTACTGTTTGTGCATTTACAATATTCATTGATTTTTGCCATTGAAAAACGTCCAGAAATGATTGAAGCTACTGACTGAATGAAAGGAGCTGGCATCTCACTCTCTTTGAATCTTCTTTATCATGCTAAGAGGAGCAGGAAAAAGCAAAAAATTTCAGAATTGCACCTTGCAATGCGGAGAAATTACAGTTTGTGCATTTACAATATTCATTGATTTTTGCCATTGAAAAACGTCCAGAAATGATTGAAGCTACTGACTGAATGAAAGGAGCTGGCATCTCACTCTCTTTGAATCTTCTTTATCATGCTAAGAGGAGCAGGAAAAAGCAAAAAATTTCAGAATTGCACCTTGCAATGCGGAGAAATTACTGTTTGTGCATTTACAATATTCATTGATTTTTGCCATTGAAAAACGTCCAGAAATGATTGAAGCTACTGACTGAATGAAAGGAGCTGGCATCTCACTCTCTTTGAATCTTCTTTATCATGCTAAGAGTAGCAGGAAAAAGCAAAAAATTTCAAAATTGCACCTTGCAATGACGAGAAATTACTGTTTGTGCATTTACAATATTCATTGATTTTTGCCATTGAAAAACATGTTATTCATATACCAGAAATGTTTGAAGCTCCTGACTGAATGAAAGGAGCTGGCACCTCACTCTCTTTGAATCTTCTTTATCATGCTAAGAGGAGCAGGAAAAAGCAAAAAATTTCAGAATTGCACCTTGCAATGCGGAGAAATTACTGTTTGTGCATTTACAATATTCATTGATTTTTGCCATTGAAAAACGTCCAGAAATGATTGAAGCTACTGACTGAATGAAAGGAGCTGGCATCTCACTCTCTCTGAATCTTCTTTATCATGCTAAGAGGAGCAGGAAAAAGCAAAAAATTTCAGAATTGCACCTTGCAATGCGGAGAAATTACTGTTTGTGCATTTACAATATTCATTGATTTTTGCCATTGAAAAATGTCCAGAAATGATTGAAGCTACTGACTGAATGAAAGGAGCTGGCATCTCACTCTCTTTGAATCTTCTTTATCATGCTAAGAGGAGCAGGAAAAAGCAAAAAATTTCAGAATTGCACCTTGCAATGTGGAGAAATTACTGTTTGTGCATTTACAATATTCATTGATTTTTGCCATTGAAAAACGTCCAGAAATGATTGAAGCTACTGACTGAATGAAAGGAGCTGGCATCTCACTCTCTTTGAATCTTCTTTATCATGCTAAGAGGAGCAGGAAAAAGCAAAAAATTTCAGAATTGCACCTTGCAATGCGGAGAAATTACTGTTTGTGCATTTACAATATTCATTGATTTTTGCGATTGAAAAACATCATGTTATTCATATACCAGAAATGATTGAAGCTACTGACTGAATGAAAGGAGCTGGCATCTCACTCTCTTTGAATCTTCTTTATCATGCTAAGAGGAGCAGGAAAAAGTAAAAAATTTCAGAATTGCACCTTGCAATGCGGAGAAATTACTGTTTGTGCATTTACAATATTCATTGATTTTTGCCATTGAAAAACGTCAAGAAATGATTGAAGCTACTGACAATGAAAGGAGCTGGCTTCTCACTCTCTTTGAATCTTCTTTATCATGCTAAGAGGAGCAGGAAAAAGCAAAAAATTTCAGAATTGCACCTTGCAATGCTGAGAAATTACTGTTTGTGCATTTACAAAATTCATTGATTTTTGCCATTGAAAAACATCATGTTATTCATATACCAGAAATGATTGAAGCTACTGACTGAATGAAAGGAGCTGGCATCTCACTCTCTTTGAATCTTCTTTATCATGCTAAGAGGAGCAGGAAAAAGCAAAAAATTTCAGAATTGCACCTTGCAATGCGGAGAAATTACTGTTTGTGCATTTACAATATTCATTGATTTTTGCCATTGAAAAACATCATGTTATTCATATACCAGAAATGTTTGAAGCTACTGACTGAATGAAAGGAGCTGACATCTCACTCTCTTTGAATCTTCTTTATCATGCTAAGAGGAGCAGGAAAAAGCAAAAAATTTCAGAATTGCACCTTGCAATGCGGAGAAATTACTGTTTGTGCATTTACAATATTCATTGATTTTTGCCATTGAAAAACGTCCAGAAATGATTGAAGCTACTGACTGAATGAAAGGAGCTGGCATCTCACTCTCTTTGAATCTTCTTTATCATGCTAAGAGGAGCAGGAAAAAGCAAAAAATTTCAGAATTGCACCTTGCAATGCGGAGAAATTACTGTTTGTGCATTTACAATATTCATTGATTTTTGCCATTGAAAAACGTCCAGAAATGATTGAAGCTACTGACTGAATGAAAGGAGCTGGCATCTCACTCTCTTTGAATCTTCTTTATCATGCTAAGAGGAGCAGGAAAAAGCAAAAAATTTCAGAATTGCACCTTGCAATGCGGAGAAATTACTGTTTGTGCATTTACAATATTCATTGATTTTTGCCATTGAAAAACGTCCAGAAATGATTGAAGCTACTGACTGAATGAAAGGAGCTGGCATCTCACTCTCTTTGAATCTTCTTTATCATGCTAAGAGGAGCAGGAAAAAGCAAAAAATTTCAGAATTGCACCTTGCAATGCGGAGAAATTACTGTTTGTGCATTTACAATATTCATTGATTTTTGCCATTGAAAAACATGTTATTCATATACCAGAAATGTTTGAAGCTCCTGACTGAATGAAAGGAGCTGGCACCTCACTCTCTTTGAATCTTCTTTATCATGCTAAGAGGAGCAGGAAAAAGCAAAAAATTTCAGAATTGCACCTTGCAATGCGGAGAAATTACTGTTTGTGCATTTACAATATTCATTGATTTTTGCCATTGAAAAACGTCCAGAAATGATTGAAGCTACTGACTGAATGAAAGGAGCTGGCATCTCACTCTCTTTGAATCTTCTTTATCATGCTAAGAGGAGCAGGAAAAAGCAAAAAATTTCAGAATTGCACCTTGCAATGCGGAGAAATTACTGTTTGTGCATTTACAATATTCATTGATTTTTGCCATTGAAAAATGTCCAGAAATGATTGAAGCTACTGACTGAATGAAAGGAGCTGGCATCTCACTCTCTTTGAATCTTCTTTATCATGCTAAGAGGAGCAGGAAAAAGCAAAAAATTTCAGAATTGCGCCTTGCAATGCGGAGAAATTACTGTTTGTGCATTTACAAAATTCATTGATTTTTGCCATTGAAAAACATCATGTTATTCATATACCAGAAATGTTTGAAGCTACTGACTGAATGAAAGGAGCTGGTATCTCACTCTCTTTGAATCTTCTTCATAATGCTAAGAGGAGCAGGAAAAAGCAAAAAATTTCAGAATTGCACCTTGCAATGCGGAGAAATTACTGTTTGTGCATTTACAATATTCATTGATTTTTGCCATTGGAAAACGTCCAGAAATGATTGAAGCTACTGACAATGAAAGGAGCTGGCATCTCACTCTCTTTGAATCTTCTTTATCATGCTAAGAGGAGCAGGAAAAAGCAAAAAATTTCAGAATTGCACCTTGCAATGCTGAGAAATTACTGTTTGTGCATTTACAAAATTCATTGATTTTTGCCATTGAAAAACATCATGTTATTCATATACCAGAAATGATTGAAGCTACTGACTGAATGAAAGGAGCTGGCATCTCACTCTCTTTGAATCTTCTTTATCTTGCTAAGAGGAGCAGGAAAAAGCAAAAAATTTCAGAATTGCACCTTGCAATGCGGAGAAATTACTGTTTGTGCATTTACAATATTCATTGATTTTTGCCATTGAAAAACATCATGTTATTCATATACCAGAAATGTTTGAAGCTACTTACTGAATGAAAGGAGCTGACATCTCACTCTCTTTGAATCTTCTTTATCATGCTAAGAGGAGCAGGAAAAAGCAAAAAATTTCAGAATTGCACCTTGCAATGCGGAGAAATTACTGTTTGTGCATTTACAATATTCATTGATTTTTGCCATTGAAAAACGTCCAGAAATGATTGAAGCTACTGACTGAATGAAAGGAGCTGGCATCTCACTCTCTCTGAAACTTCTTTATCATGCTAAGAGGAGCAGGAAAAAGCAAAAAATTTCAGAATTGCACCTTGCAATGCGGAGAAATTACTGTTTGTGCATTTACAATATTCATTGATTTTTGCCATTGAAAAACGTCCAGAAATGATTGAAGCTACTGACTGAATGAAAGGAGCTGGCATCTCACTCTCTTTGAATCTTCTTTATCATGCTAAGAGGAGCAGGAAAAAGCAAAAAATTTCAGAATTGCACCTTGCAATGCGGAGAAATTACAGTTTGTGCATTTACAATATTCATTGATTTTTGCCATTGAAAAACGTCCAGAAATGATTGAAGCTACTGACTGAATGAAAGGAGCTGGCATCTCACTCTCTTTGAATCTTCTTTATCATGCTAAGAGGAGCAGGAAAAAGCAAAAAATTTCAGAATTGCACCTTGCAATGCGGAGAAATTACTGTTTGTGCATTTACAATATTCATTGATTTTTGCCATTGAAAAACGTCCAGAAATGATTGAAGCTACTGACTGAATGAAAGGAGCTGGCATCTCACTCTCTTTGAATCTTCTTTATCATGCTAAGAGTAGCAGGAAAAAGCAAAAAATTTCAAAATTGCACCTTGCAATGACGAGAAATTACTGTTTGTGCATTTACAATATTCATTGATTTTTGCCATTGAAAAACATGTTATTCATATACCAGAAATGTTTGAAGCTCCTGACTGAATGAAAGGAGCTGGCACCTCACTCTCTTTGAATCTTCTTTATCATGCTAAGAGGAGCAGGAAAAAGCAAAAAATTTCAGAATTGCACCTTGCAATGCGGAGAAATTACTGTTTGTGCATTTACAATATTCATTGATTTTTGCCATTGAAAAACGTCCAGAAATGATTGAAGCTACTGACTGAATGAAAGGAGCTGGCATCTCACTCTCTCTGAATCTTCTTTATCATGCTAAGAGGAGCAGGAAAAAGCAAAAAATTTCAGAATTGCACCTTGCAATGCGGAGAAATTACTGTTTGTGCATTTACAATATTCATTGATTTTTGCCATTGAAAAATGTCCAGAAATGATTGAAGCTACTGACTGAATGAAAGGAGCTGGCATCTCACTCTCTTTGAATCTTCTTTATCATGCTAAGAGGAGCAGGAAAAAGCAAAAAATTTCAGAATTGCACCTTGCAATGTGGAGAAATTACTGTTTGTGCATTTACAATATTCATTGATTTTTGCCATTGAAAAACGTCCAGAAATGATTGAAGCTACTGACTGAATGAAAGGAGCTGGCATCTCACTCTCTTTGAATCTTCTTTATCATGCTAAGAGGAGCAGGAAAAAGCAAAAAATTTCAGAATTGCACCTTGCAATGCGGAGAAATTACTGTTTGTGCATTTACAATATTCATTGATTTTTGCGATTGAAAAACATCATGTTATTCATATACCAGAAATGATTGAAGCTACTGACTGAATGAAAGGAGCTGGCATCTCACTCTCTTTGAATCTTCTTTATCATGCTAAGAGGAGCAGGAAAAAGTAAAAAATTTCAGAATTGCACCTTGCAATGCGGAGAAATTACTGTTTGTGCATTTACAATATTCAATGATTTTTGCCATTGAAAAACGTCCAGAAATGATTGAAGCTACTGACTGAATGAAAGGAGCTGGCATCTCACTCTCTTTGAATCTTGTTTATCATGCTAAGAGGAGCACGAAAAAGCAAAAAATTTCAGAATTGCACCTTGCAATGCGGAGAAATTACTGTTTGTGCATTTACAATATTCATTGATTTTTGCCATTGAAAAACGTCCAGAAATGATTGAAGCTACTGACTGAATGAAAGGAGCTGGCATCTCACTCTCTTTGAATCTTCTTTATCATGCTAAGAGGAGCAGGAAAAAGCAAAAAATTTCAGAATTGCACCTTGCAATGCGGAGAAATTACTGTTTGTGCATTTACTATATTCATTGATTTTTGCCATTGAAAAACATCGTTATTCATATACCAGAAATGATTGAAGCTACTGACTGAATGAAAGAGCTGGCATCTCACTCTCTTTGAATCTTCTTTATCATGCTAAGAGGAGCAGGAAAAAGTAAAAAATTTCAGAATTGCACCTTGCAATGCGGAGAAATTACTGTTTGTGCATTTACAATATTCATTGATTTTTGCCATTGAAAAACATCATGTTATTCATATACCAGAAATGATTGAAGCTACTGACTGAATGAAAGGAGCTGGCATCTCACTCTCTTTGAATCTTCTTTATCATGCTAAGAGGAGCAGGAAAAAGTAAAAAATTTCAGAATTGCACCTTGCAATGCAGAGAAATTAATGTTTGTGCATTTACAATATTCAATGATTTTTGCCATTGAAAAACGTCCAGAAATGATTGAAGCTACTGACTGAACGAAAGGAGCTGGCATCTCGCTCTCTTTAAATCTTCTTTATCATGCAAAGAGGAGCAGGAAAAAGCAAAAAATTTCAGAATTGCACCTTGCAATGCGGAGAAATCACTGTTTGTGCATTTAAAATATTCATTGATTTTTGCCATTGAAAAACATCATGTTATTCATATACCAGAAATGTTTGAAGCTACTGACTGAATGAAAGGAGCTGGCATCTCACTCTCTTTGAATCTTCTTTATCATGCTAAGAGGAGCAGGAAAAAGCAAAAAATTTCAGAATTGCACCTTGCAATGCGGAGAAATTACTGTTTGTGCATTTACAATTCATTGATTTTTGCCATTGAAAAACGTCCAGAAATGATTGAAGCTACTGACTGAATGAAAGGAGCTGGCATCTCACTCTCTTTGAATCTTCTTTATCATGCTAAGAGGAGCAGGAAAAAGCAAAAAAATTCAGAATTGCACCTTGCAATGCGGAGAAATTACTGTTTGTGCATTTACAAAATTCATTGATTTTTGCCATTGAAAAACATCATGTTATTCATATACCAGAAATGATTGAAGCTACTGACTGAATGAAAGGAGCTGGCATCTCACTCTCTTTGAATCTTCTTTATCATGCTAAGAGGAGCAGGAAAAAGCAAAAAATTTCAGAATTGCACCTTGCAATGCGGAGAAATTACTGTTTGTGCATTTACAATATTCATTGATTTTTGCCATTGAAAAACGTCCAGAAATGATTGAAGCTACTGACTGAATGAAAGGAGCTGGCATCTCACTCTCTTTGAATCTTCTTTATCATGCTAAGAGGAGCAGGAAAAAGCAAAAAATTTCAGAATTGCACCTTGCAATGCGGAGAAATTACTGTTTGTGCATTTACAATATTAATTGATTTTTGCCATTGAAAATCATCATGTTATTCATATACCAGAAATGTTTGAAGCTACTGACTGAATGAAAGGAGCTGGCATCTCACTCTCTTTGAATCTTCTTTATCATGCTAAGAGGAGCAGGAAAAAGCAAAAAATTTCAGAATTGCACCTTGCAATGCGGATAAATTACTGTTTGTGCATTTACAATATTCATTGATTTTTGCCATTGAAAAACATCATGTTATTCATATACCAGAAATGATTGAAGCTACTGACTGAATGAAAGAGCTGGCATCTCACTCTCTTTGAATCTTCTTTATCATGCTAAGAGGAGCAGGAAAAAGTAAAAAATTTCAGAATTGCACCTTGCAATGTGGAGAAATTACTGTTTGTGCATTTACAATATTCATTGATTTTTGCCATTGAAAAACATCATGTTATTCATATACCAGAAATGATTGAAGCTACTGACTGAATGAAGGGAGCTGGCATCTCACTCTCTTTGAATCTTCTTTATCATGCTAAGAGGAGCAGGAAAAAGTAAAAAATTTCAGAATTGCACCTTGCAATGCGGAGAAATTAATGTTTGTGCATTTACAATATTCAATGATTTTTGCCATTGAAAAACGTCCAGAAATGATTGAAGCTACTGACTGAACGAAAGGAGCTGGCATCTCACTCTCTTTAAATCTTCTTTATCATGCAAAGAGGAGCAGGAAAAAGCAAAAAATTTCAGAATTGCACCTTGCAATGCGGAGAAATCACTGTTTGTGCATTTAAAATATTCATTGATTTTTGCCATTGAAAAACATCATGTTATTCATATACCAGAAATGTTTGAAGCTACTGACTGAATGAAAGGAGCTGGCATCTCACTCTCTTTGAATCTTCTTTATCATGCTAAGAGGAGCAGGAAAAAGCAAAAAATTTCAGAATTGCACCTTGCAATGCGGAGAAATTACTGTTTGTGCATTTACAATTCATTGATTTTTGCCATTGAAAAACGTCCAGAAATGATTGAAGCTACTGACTGAATGAAAGGAGCTGGCATCTCACTCTCTTTGAATCTTCTTTATCATGCTAAGAGGAGCAGGAAAAAGCAAAAAATTTCAGAATTGCACCTTGCAATGTGGAGAAATTACTGTTTGTGCATTTACAAAATTCATTGATTTTTGCCATTGAAAAACATCATGTTATTCATATACCAGAAATGATTGAAGCTACTGACTGAATGAAAGGAGCTGGCATCTCACTCTCTTTGAATCTTCTTTATCATGCTAAGAGGAGCAGGAAAAAGCAAAAAATTTCAGAATTGCACCTTGCAATGCGGAGAAATTACTGTTTGTGCATTTACAATATTCATTGATTTTTGCCATTGAAAATCATCATGTTATTCATATACCAGAAATGTTTGAAGCTACTGACTGAATGAAAGGAGATGGCATCTCACTCTCTTTGAATCTTCTTTATCATGCTAAGAGGAGCAGGAAAAAGCAAAAAATTTCAGAATTGCACCTTGCAATGCGGATAAATTACTGTTTGTGCATTTACAATATTCATTGATTTTTGCCATTGAAAAACATCATGTTATTCATATACCAGAAATGATTGAAGCTACTGACTGAATGAAAGGAGCTGGCATCTCACTCTCTTTGAATCTTCTTTATCATGCTAAGAGCAGCAGGAAAAAGCAAAAAATTTCAGAATTGCACCTTGCAATGCGGAGAAATTACTGTTTGTGCATTTACAATATTCATTGATTTTTGCCATTGAAAAACATCATGTTATTCATATACCAGAAATGATTGAAGCTACTGACTGAATGAAAGTAGCTGGCATCTCACTCTCTTTGAATCGTCTTTATCATACTAAGAGGAGCAGGAAATAGCAAAAAATTTCAGAATTGCACCTTGCAATGCGGAGAAATTACTGTTTGTGCATTTACAATATTCATTGATTTTTGCCATTGAAAAACGTCCAGAAATGATTGAAGCTACTGACTGAATGAAAGGAGCTGGCATCTCACTCTCTTTGAATCTTCTTTATCATGCTAAGAGGAGCAGGAAAAAGCAAAAAATTTCAGAATTGCACCTTGCAATGCGGAGAAATTACAGTTTGTGCATTTACAATATTCATTGATTTTTGCCATTGAAAAACGTCCAGAAATGATTGAAGCTACTGACTGAATGAAAGGAGCTGGCATCTCACTCTCTTTGAATCTTCTTTATCATGCTAAGAGGAGCAGGAAAAAGCAAAAAATTTCAGACTTGCACCTTGCAATGCGGAGAAATTACTGTTTGTGCATTTACAATATTCATTGATTTTTGCCATTGAAAAACATCATGTTATTCATATACCAGAAATGTTTGAAGCTACTGACTGAATGAAAGGAGCTGAAATCTCACTCTCTTTGAATCTTCTTTACCATGCTAAGAGGAGCAGGAAAAAGCAAAAAATTTCAGAATTGCACCTTGCAATGCGGAGAAATTACTGTTTGTGCATTTACAATATTCATTGATTTTTGCCATTGAAAAACGTCCAGAAATGATTGAAGCTACTGACTGAATGAAAGGAGCTGGCATCTCACTCTCTTTGAATCTTCTTTATCATGCTAAGAGGAGCAGGAAAAAGCAAAAAATTTCAGAATTGCACCTTGCAATGCGGAGAAATTACAGTTTGTGCATTTACAATGTTCATGGATTTTTGCCATTGAAAAACGTCCAGAAATGATTGAAGCTACTGACTGAATGAAAGGAGCTGGCATCTCACTCTCTTTGAATCTTCTTTATCATGCTAAGAGGAGCAGGAAAAAGCAAAAAATTTCAGAATTGCACCTTGCAATGCGGAGAAATTACTGTTTGTGCATTTACAATATTCATTGATTTTTGCCATTGAAAAACGTCCAGAAATGATTGAAGCTACTGACTGAATGAAAGGAGCTGGCATCTCACTCTCTTTGAATCTTCTTTATCATGCTAAGAGGAGCAGGAAAAAGCAAAAAATTTCAGAATTGCACCTTGCAATGCGGAGAAATTACTGTTTGTGCATTTACAATATTCATTGATTTTTGCCATTGAAAAACATGTTATTCATATACCAGAAATGTTTGAAGCTACTGACTGAATGAAAGGAGCTGGCATCTCACTCTCTTTGAATCTTCTTTATCATGCTAAGAGGAGCAGGAAAAAGCAAAAAATTTCAGAATTGCACCTTGCAATGCGGAGAAATTACTGTTTGTGCATTTACAATATTCATTGATTTTTGCCTTTGAAAAACGTCCAGAAATGATTGAAGCTACTGACTGAATGAAAGGAGCTGGCATCTCATTCTCTTTGAATCTTGTTTATCATGCTAAGAGGAGCAGGAAAAAGCAAAAAATTTCAGAATTGCACCTTGCAATGCGGAGAAATTACTGTTTGTGCATTTACAATATTCATTGATTTTTGCCATTGAAAAACGTCCAGAAATGATTGAAGCTACTGACTGAATGAAAGGAGCTGGCATCTCACTCTCTTTGAATCTTCTTTATCATGCTAAGAGGAGCAGGAAAAAGCAAAAAATTTCAGAATTGCACCTTGCAATGCGGAGAAATTACTGTTTGTGCATTTACAATATTCATTGATTTTTGCCATTGAAAAACGTCCAGAAATGATTGAAGCTACTGACTGAATGAAAGGAGCTGGCATCTCACTCTCTTTGAATCTTCTTTATCATGCTAAGAGGAGCAGGAAAAAGCAAAAAATTTCAGAATTGCGCCTTGCAATGCGGAGAAATTACTGTTTGTGCATTTACAAAATTCATTGATTTTTGCCATTGAAAAACATCATGTTATTCATATACCAGAAATGATTGAAGCTACTGACTGAATGAAAGGAGCTGGCATCTCACTCTCTTTGAATCTTCTTTATCATGCTAAGAGGAGCAGGAAAAAGTAAAAAATTTCAGAATTGCACCTTGCAATGCGGAGAAATTACTGTTTGTGCATTTACAATATTCATTGATTTTTGCCATTGAAAAACGTCCAGAAATGATTGAAGCTACTGACTGAATGAAAGGAGCTGGCATCTCACTCTCTTTGAATCTTCTTTATCATGCTAAGAGGAGCAGGAAAAAGCAAAAAATTTCAGAATTGCACCTTGCAATGCGGAGAAATTACTGTTTGTGCATTTACAATATTCATTGATTTTTGCGATTGAAAAACATCATGTTATTCATATACCGTAAATGATTGAAGCTACTGACTGAATGAAAGGAGCTGGCATCTCACTCTCTTTGAATCTTCTTTATCATGCTAAGAGGAGCAGGAAAAAGTAAAAAATTTCAGAATTGCATCTTGCAATGCGGAGAAATTACTGTTTGTGCATTTACAATATTCAATGATTTTTGCCATTGAAAAACGTCCAGAAATGATTGAAGCTACTGACTGAACGAAATGAGCTGGCATCTCACTCTCTTTGAATCTTCTTTATCATGCTAAGAGGAGCAGGAAAAAGCAAAAAATTTCAGAATTGCACCTTGCAATGCGGAGAAATTACTGTTTGTGCATTTACAATATTCATTGATTTTTGCCATTGAAAAACATCATGTTATTCATATACCAGAAATGTTTGAAGCTACTGACTGAATGAAAGGAGCTGGCATCTCACTCTCTTTGAATCTTCTTCATAATGCTAAGAGGAGCAGGAAAAAGCAAAAAATTTCAGAATTGCACCTTGCAATGCGGAGAAATTACTGTTTGTGCATTTACAATATTCATTGATTTTTGCCATTGAAAAACGTCCAGAAATGATTGAAGCTACTGACTGAATGAAAGGAGCTGGCATCTCACTCTCTTTGAATCTTCTTTATCATGCTATGAGGAGCAGGAAAAAGCAAAAAATTTCAGAATTGCACCTTGCAATGCGGAGAAATTACTGTTTGTGCATTTACAATATTCATTGATTTTTGCGATTGAAAAACATCATGTTATTCATATACCGTAAATGATTGAAGCTACTGACTGAATGAAAGGAGCTGGCATCTCACTCTCTTTGAATCTTCTTTATCATGCTAAGAGGAGCAGGAAAAAGTAAAAAATTTCAGAATTGCATCTTGCAATGCGGAGAAATTACTGTTTGTGCATTTACAATATTCAATGATTTTTGCCATTGAAAAACGTCCAGAAATGATTGAAGCTACTGACTGAACGAAATGAGCTGGCATCTCACTCTCTTTGAATCTTCTTTATCATGCTAAGAGGAGCAGGAAAAAGCAAAAAATTTCAGACTTGCACCTTGCAATGCGGAGAAATTACTGTTTGTGCATTTACAATATTCATTGATTTTTGCCATTGAAAAACATCATGTTATTCATATACCAGAAATGTTTGAAGCTACTGACTGAATGAAAGGAGCTGGCATCTCACTCTCTTTGAATCTTCTTCATAATGCTAAGAGGAGCAGGAAAAAGCAAAAAATTTCAGACTTGCACCTTGCAATGCGGAGAAATTACTGTTTGTGCATTTACAATATTCATTGATTTTTGCCATTGAAAAACATCATGTTATTCATATACCAGAAATGTTTGAAGCTACTGACTGAATGAAAGGAGCTGAAATCTCACTCTCTTTGAATCTTCTTTACCATGCTAAGAGGAGCAGGAAAAAGCAAAAAATTTCAGAATTGCACCTTGCAATGCGGAGAAATTACTGTTTGTGCATTTACAATATTCATTGATTTTTGCCATTGAAAAACGTCCAGAAATGATTGAAGCTACTGACTGAATGAAAGGAGCTGGCATCTCACTCTCTTTGAATCTTCTTTATCATGCTAAGAGGAGCAGGAAAAAGCAAAAAATTTCAGAATTGCACCTTGCAATGCGGAGAAATTACAGTTTGTGCATTTACAATGTTCATGGATTTTTGCCATTGAAAAACGTCCAGAAATGATTGAAGCTACTGACTGAATGAAAGGAGCTGGCATCTCACTCTCTTTGAATCTTCTTTATCATGCTAAGAGGAGCAGGAAAAAGCAAAAAATTTCAGAATTGCACCTTGCAATGCGGAGAAATTACTGTTTGTGCATTTACAATATTCATTGATTTTTGCCATTGAAAAACGTCCAGAAATGATTGAAGCTACTGACTGAATGAAAGGAGCTGGCATCTCACTCTCTTTGAATCTTCTTTATCATGCTAAGAGGAGCAGGAAAAAGCAAAAAATTTCAGAATTGCACCTTGCAATGCGGAGAAATTACTGTTTGTGCATTTACAATATTCATTGATTTTTGCCATTGAAAAACATGTTATTCATATACCAGAAATGTTTGAAGCTACTGACTGAATGAAAGGAGCTGGCATCTCACTCTCTTTGAATCTTCTTTATCATGCTAAGAGGAGCAGGAAAAAGCAAAAAATTTCAGAATTGCACCTTGCAATGCGGAGAAATTACTGTTTGTGCATTTACAATATTCATTGATTTTTGCCTTTGAAAAACGTCCAGAAATGATTGAAGCTACTGACTGAATGAAAGGAGCTGGCATCTCATTCTCTTTGAATCTTGTTTATCATGCTAAGAGGAGCAGGAAAAAGCAAAAAATTTCAGAATTGCACCTTGCAATGCGGAGAAATTACTGTTTGTGCATTTACAATATTCATTGATTTTTGCCATTGAAAAACGTCCAGAAATGATTGAAGCTACTGACTGAATGAAAGGAGCTGGCATCTCACTCTCTTTGAATCTTCTTTATCATGCTAAGAGGAGCAGGAAAAAGCAAAAAATTTCAGAATTGCACCTTGCAATGCGGAGAAATTACTGTTTGTGCATTTACAATATTCATTGATTTTTGCCATTGAAAAACGTCCAGAAATGATTGAAGCTACTGACTGAATGAAAGGAGCTGGCATCTCACTCTCTTTGAATCTTCTTTATCATGCTAAGAGGAGCAGGAAAAAGCAAAAAATTTCAGAATTGCGCCTTGCAATGCGGAGAAATTACTGTTTGTGCATTTACAAAATTCATTGATTTTTGCCATTGAAAAACATCATGTTATTCATATACCAGAAATGATTGAAGCTACTGACTGAATGAAAGGAGCTGGCATCTCACTCTCTTTGAATCTTCTTTATCATGCTAAGAGGAGCAGGAAAAAGTAAAAAATTTCAGAATTGCACCTTGCAATGCGGAGAAATTACTGTTTGTGCATTTACAATATTCATTGATTTTTGCCATTGAAAAACGTCCAGAAATGATTGAAGCTACTGACTGAATGAAAGGAGCTGGCATCTCACTCTCTTTGAATCTTCTTTATCATGCTAAGAGGAGCAGGAAAAAGCAAAAAATTTCAGAATTGCACCTTGCAATGCGGAGAAATTACTGTTTGTGCATTTACAATATTCATTGATTTTTGCGATTGAAAAACATCATGTTATTCATATACCGTAAATGATTGAAGCTACTGACTGAATGAAAGGAGCTGGCATCTCACTCTCTTTGAATCTTCTTTATCATGCTAAGAGGAGCAGGAAAAAGTAAAAAATTTCAGAATTGCATCTTGCAATGCGGAGAAATTACTGTTTGTGCATTTACAATATTCAATGATTTTTGCCATTGAAAAACGTCCAGAAATGATTGAAGCTACTGACTGAACGAAATGAGCTGGCATCTCACTCTCTTTGAATCTTCTTTATCATGCTAAGAGGAGCAGGAAAAAGCAAAAAATTTCAGAATTGCACCTTGCAATGCGGAGAAATTACTGTTTGTGCATTTACAATATTCATTGATTTTTGCCATTGAAAAACATCATGTTATTCATATACCAGAAATGTTTGAAGCTACTGACTGAATGAAAGGAGCTGGCATCTCACTCTCTTTGAATCTTCTTCATAATGCTAAGAGGAGCAGGAAAAAGCAAAAAATTTCAGAATTGCACCTTGCAATGCGGAGAAATTACTGTTTGTGCATTTACAATATTCATTGATTTTTGCCATTGAAAAACGTCCAGAAATGATTGAAGCTACTGACTGAATGAAAGGAGCTGGCATCTCACTCTCTTTGAATCTTCTTTATCATGCTATGAGGAGCAGGAAAAAGCAAAAAATTTCAGAATTGCACCTTGCAATGCGGAGAAATTACTGTTTGTGCATTTACAATATTCATTGATTTTTGCGATTGAAAAACATCATGTTATTCATATACCGTAAATGATTGAAGCTACTGACTGAATGAAAGGAGCTGGCATCTCACTCTCTTTGAATCTTCTTTATCATGCTAAGAGGAGCAGGAAAAAGTAAAAAATTTCAGAATTGCATCTTGCAATGCGGAGAAATTACTGTTTGTGCATTTACAATATTCAATGATTTTTGCCATTGAAAAACGTCCAGAAATGATTGAAGCTACTGACTGAACGAAATGAGCTGGCATCTCACTCTCTTTGAATCTTCTTTATCATGCTAAGAGGAGCAGGAAAAAGCAAAAAATTTCAGAATTGCACCTTGCAATGCGGAGAAATTACTGTTTGTGCATTTACAATATTCATTGATTTTTGCCATTGAAAAACATCATGTTATTCATATACCAGAAATGTTTGAAGCTACTGACTGAATGAAAGGAGCTGGCATCTCACTCTCTTTGAATCTTCTTCATAATGCTAAGAGGAGCAGGAAAAAGCAAAAAATTTCAGAATTGCACCTTGCAATGCGGAGAAATTACTGTTTGTGCATTTACAATATTCATTGATTTTTGCCATTGAAAAACGTCCAGAAATGATTGAAGCTACTGACTGAATGAAAGGAGCTGGCATCTCACTCTCTTTGAATCTTCTTTATCATGCTATGAGGAGCAGGAAAAAGCAAAAAATTTCAGAATTGCACCTTGCAATGCGGAGAAATTACTGTTTGTGCATTTACAATATTCATTGATTTTTGCCATTGAAAAACGTCCAGAAATGATTGAAGCTACTGACTGAACGAAAGGAGCTGGCATCTCACTCTCTTTAAATCTTCTTTATCATGCAAAGAGGAGCAGGAAAAAGCAAAAAATTTCAGAATTGCACCTTGCAATGCGGAGAAATCACTGTTTGTGCATTTAAAATATTCATTGATTTTTGCCATTGAAAAACATCATGTTATTCATATACCAGAAATGTTTGAAGCTACTGACTGAATGAAAGGAGCTGGCATCTCACTCTCTTTGAATCTTCTTTATCATGCTAAGAGGAGCAGGAAAAAGCAAAAAATTTCAGAATTGCACCTTGCAATGCGGAGAAATTACTGTTTGTGCATTTACAATTCATTGATTTTTGCCATTGAAAAACGTCCAGAAATGATTGAAGCTACTGACTGAATGAAAGGAGCTGGCATCTCACTCTCTTTGAATCTTCTTTATCATGCTAAGAGGAGCAGGAAAAAGCAAAAAATTTCAGAATTGCACCTTGCAATGTGGAGAAATTACTGTTTGTGCATTTACAAAATTCATTGATTTTTGCCATTGAAAAACATCATGTTATTCATATACCAGAAATGATTGAAGCTACTGACTGAATGAAAGGAGCTGGCATCTCACTCTCTTTGAATCTTCTTTATCATGCTAAGAGGAGCAGGAAAAAGCAAAAAATTTCAGAATTGCACCTTGCAATGCGGAGAAATTACTGTTTGTGCATTTACAATATTCATTGATTTTTGCCATTGAAAATCATCATGTTATTCATATACCAGAAATGTTTGAAGCTACTGACTGAATGAAAGGAGATGGCATCTCACTCTCTTTGAATCTTCTTTATCATGCTAAGAGGAGCAGGAAATAGCAAAAAATTTCAGAATTGCACCTTGCAATGCGGAGAAATTACTGTTTGTGCATTTACAATATTCATTGATTTTTGCCATTGAAAAACGTCCAGAAATGATTGAAGCTACTGACTGAATGAAAGGAGCTGGCATCTCACTCTCTTTGAATCTTCTTTATCATGCTAAGAGGAGCAGGAAAAAGCAAAAAATTTCAGAATTGCACCTTGCAATGCGGAGAAATTACAGTTTGTGCATTTACAATATTCATTGATTTTTGCCATTGAAAAACGTCCAGAAATGATTGAAGCTACTGACTGAATGAAAGGAGCTGGCATCTCACTCTCTTTGAATCTTCTTTATCATGCTAAGAGGAGCAGGAAAAAGCAAAAAATTTCAGACTTGCACCTTGCAATGCGGAGAAATTACTGTTTGTGCATTTACAATATTCATTGATTTTTGCCATTGAAAAACATCATGTTATTCATATACCAGAAATGTTTGAAGCTACTGACTGAATGAAAGGAGCTGGAATCTCACTCTCTTTGAATCTTCTTTACCATGCTAAGAGGAGCAGGAAAAAGCAAAAAATTTCAGAATTGCACCTTGCAATGCGGAGAAATTACTGTTTGTGCATTTACAATATTCATTGATTTTTGCCATTGAAAAACGTCCAGAAATGATTGAAGCTACTGACTGAATGAAAGGAGCTGGCATCTCACTCTCTTTGAATCTTCTTTATCATGCTAAGAGGAGCAGGAAAAAGCAAAAAATTTCAGAATTGCACCTTGCAATGCGGAGAAATTACAGTTTGTGCATTTACAATGTTCATGGATTTTTGCCATTGAAAAACGTCCAGAAATGATTGAAGCTACTGACTGAATGAAAGGAGCTGGCATCTCACTCTCTTTGAATCTTCTTTATCATGCTAAGAGGAGCAGGAAAAAGCAAAAAATTTCAGAATTGCACCTTGCAATGCGGAGAAATTACTGTTTGTGCATTTACAATATTCATTGATTTTTGCCATTGAAAAACGTCCAGAAATGATTGAAGCTACTGACTGAATGAAAGGAGCTGGCATCTCACTCTCTTTGAATCTTCTTTATCATGCTAAGAGGAGCAGGAAAAAGCAAAAAATTTCAGAATTGCACCTTGCAATGCGGAGAAATTACTGTTTGTGCATTTACAATATTCATTGATTTTTGCCATTGAAAAACATGTTATTCATATACCAGAAATGTTTGAAGCTACTGACTGAATGAAAGGAGCTGGCATCTCACTCTCTTTGAATCTTCTTTATCATGCTAAGAGGAGCAGGAAAAAGCAAAAAATTTCAGAATTGCACCTTGCAATGCGGAGAAATTACTGTTTGTGCATTTACAATATTCATTGATTTTTGCCTTTGAAAAACGTCCAGAAATGATTGAAGCTACTGACTGAATGAAAGGAGCTGGCATCTCACTCTCTTTGAATCTTGTTTATCATGCTAAGAGGAGCAGGAAAAAGCAAAAAATTTCAGAATTGCACCTTGCAATGCGGAGAAATTACTGTTTGTGCATTTACAATATTCATTGATTTTTGCCATTGAAAAACGTCCAGAAATGATTGAAGCTACTGACTGAATGAAAGGAGCTGGCATCTCACTCTCTTTGAATCTTCTTTATCATGCTAAGAGGAGCAGGAAAAAGCAAAAAATTTCAGAATTGCACCTTGCAATGCGGAGAAATTACTGTTTGTGCATTTACAATATTCATTGATTTTTGCCATTGAAAAACGTCCAGAAATGATTGAAGCTACTGACTGAATGAAAGGAGCTGGCATCTCACTCTCTTTGAATCTTCTTTATCATGCTAAGAGGAGCAGGAAAAAGCAAAAAATTTCAGAATTGCGCCTTGCAATGCGGAGAAATTACTGTTTGTGCATTTACAAAATTCATTGATTTTTGCCATTGAAAAACATCATGTTATTCATATACCAGAAATGATTGAAGCTACTGACTGAATGAAAGGAGCTGGCATCTCACTCTCTTTGAATCTTCTTTATCATGCTAAGAGGAGCAGGAAAAAGTAAAAAATTTCAGAATTGCACCTTGCAATGCGGAGAAATTACTGTTTGTGCATTTACAATATTCATTGATTTTTGCCATTGAAAAACGTCCAGAAATGATTGAAGCTACTGACTGAATGAAAGGAGCTGGCATCTCACTCTCTTTGAATCTTCTTTATCATGCTAAGAGGAGCAGGAAAAAGCAAAAAATTTCAGAATTGCACCTTGCAATGCGGAGAAATTACTGTTTGTGCATTTACAATATTCATTGATTTTTGCGATTGAAAAACATCATGTTATTCATATACCGTAAATGATTGAAGCTACTGACTGAATGAAAGGAGCTGGCATCTCACTCTCTTTGAATCTTCTTTATCATGCTAAGAGGAGCAGGAAAAAGTAAAAAATTTCAGAATTGCATCTTGCAATGCGGAGAAATTACTGTTTGTGCATTTACAATATTCAATGATTTTTGCCATTGAAAAACGTCCAGAAATGATTGAAGCTACTGACTGAATGAAAGGAGCTGGCATCTCACTCTCTTTGAATCTTCTTTATCATGCTAAGAGGAGCAGGAAAAAGCAAAAAATTTCAGAATTGCACCTTGCAATGCGGAGAAATTACAGTTTGTGCATTTACAATATTCATTGATTTTTGCCATTGAAAAACGTCCAGAAATGATTGAAGCTACTGACTGAATGAAAGGAGCTGGCATCTCACTCTCTTTGAATCTTCTTTATCATGCTAAGAGGAGCAGGAAAAAGCAAAAAATTTCAGACTTGCACCTTGCAATGCGGAGAAATTACTGTTTGTGCATTTACAATATTCAATGATTTTTGCCATTGAAAAACGTCCAGAAATGATTGAAGCTACTGACTGAACGAAATGAGCTGGCATCTCACTCTCTTTGAATCTTCTTTATCATGCTAAGAGGAGCAGGAAAAAGCAAAAAATTTCAGAATTGCACCTTGCAATGCGGAGAAATTACTGTTTGTGCATTTACAATATTCATTGATTTTTGCCATTGAAAAACATCATGTTATTCATATACCAGAAATGTTTGAAGCTACTGACTGAATGAAAGGAGCTGGCATCTCACTCTCTTTGAATCTTCTTCATAATGCTAAGAGGAGCAGGAAAAAGCAAAAAATTTCAGAATTGCACCTTGCAATGCGGAGAAATTACTGTTTGTGCATTTACAATATTCATTGATTTTTGCCATTGAAAAACGTCCAGAAATGATTGAAGCTACTGACTGAATGAAAGGAGCTGGCATCTCACTCTCTTTGAATCTTCTTTATCATGCTATGAGGAGCAGGAAAAAGCAAAAAATTTCAGAATTGCACCTTGCAATGCGGAGAAATTACTGTTTGTGCATTTACAATATTCATTGATTTTTGCGATTGAAAAACATCATGTTATTCATATACCGTAAATGATTGAAGCTACTGACTGAATGAAAGGAGCTGGCATCTCACTCTCTTTGAATCTTCTTTATCATGCTAAGAGGAGCAGGAAAAAGTAAAAAATTTCAGAATTGCATCTTGCAATGCGGAGAAATTACTGTTTGTGCATTTACAATATTCAATGATTTTTGCCATTGAAAAACGTCCAGAAATGATTGAAGCTACTGACTGAACGAAATGAGCTGGCATCTCACTCTCTTTGAATCTTCTTTATCATGCTAAGAGGAGCAGGAAAAAGCAAAAAATTTCAGAATTGCACCTTGCAATGCGGAGAAATTACTGTTTGTGCATTTACAATATTCATTGATTTTTGCCATTGAAAAACATCATGTTATTCATATACCAGAAATGTTTGAAGCTACTGACTGAATGAAAGGAGCTGGCATCTCACTCTCTTTGAATCTTCTTCATAATGCTAAGAGGAGCAGGAAAAAGCAAAAAATTTCAGAATTGCACCTTGCAATGCGGAGAAATTACTGTTTGTGCATTTACAATATTCATTGATTTTTGCCATTGAAAAACGTCCAGAAATGATTGAAGCTACTGACTGAATGAAAGGAGCTGGCATCTCACTCTCTTTGAATCTTCTTTATCGTGCTATGAGGAGCAGGAAAAAGCAAAAAATTTCAGAATTGCACCTTGCAATGCGGAGAAATTACTGTTTGTGCATTTACAATATTCATTGATTTTTGCCATTGAAAAACATCATGTTATTCATATACCAGAAATGTTTGAAGCTACTGACTGAATGAAAGGAGCTGGAATCTCACTCTCTTTGAATCTTCTTTACCATGCTAAGAGGAGCAGGAAAAAGCAAAAAATTTCAGAATTGCACCTTGCAATGCGGAGAAATTACTGTTTGTGCATTTACAATATTCATTGATTTTTGCCATTGAAAAACGTCCAGAAATGATTGAAGCTACTGACTGAATGAAAGGAGCTGGCATCTCACTCTCTTTGAATCTTCTTTATCATGCTAAGAGGAGCAGGAAAAAGCAAAAAATTTCAGAATTGCACCTTGCAATGCGGAGAAATTACAGTTTGTGCATTTACAATGTTCATGGATTTTTGCCATTGAAAAACGTCCAGAAATGATTGAAGCTACTGACTGAATGAAAGGAGCTGGCATCTCACTCTCTTTGAATCTTCTTTATCATGCTAAGAGGAGCAGGAAAAAGCAAAAAATTTCAGAATTGCACCTTGCAATGCGGAGAAATTACTGTTTGTGCATTTACAATATTCATTGATTTTTGCCATTGAAAAACGTCCAGAAATGATTGAAGCTACTGACTGAATGAAAGGAGCTGGCATCTCACTCTCTTTGAATCTTCTTTATCATGCTAAGAGGAGCAGGAAAAAGCAAAAAATTTCAGAATTGCACCTTGCAATGCGGAGAAATTACTGTTTGTGCATTTACAATATTCATTGATTTTTGCCATTGAAAAACGTCCAGAAATGATTGAAGCTACTGACTGAATGAAAGGAGCTGGCATCTCACTCTCTTTGAATCTTCTTTATCATGCTAAGAGGAGCAGGAAAAAGCAAAAAATTTCAGAATTGCACCTTGCAATGCGGAGAAATTACTGTTTGTGCATTTACAATATTCATTGATTTTTGCCTTTGAAAAACGTCCAGAAATGATTGAAGCTACTGACTGAATGAAAGGAGCTGGCATCTCACTCTCTTTGAATCTTGTTTATCATGCTAAGAGGAGCAGGAAAAAGCAAAAAATTTCAGAATTGCACCTTGCAATGCGGAGAAATTACTGTTTGTGCATTTACAATATTCATTGATTTTTGCCATTGAAAAACGTCCAGAAATGATTGAAGCTACTGACTGAATGAAAGGAGCTGGCATCTCACTCTCTTTGAATCTTCTTTATCATGCTAAGAGGAGCAGGAAAAAGCAAAAAATTTCAGAATTGCACCTTGCAATGCGGAGAAATTACTGTTTGTGCATTTACAATATTCATTGATTTTTGCCATTGAAAAACGTCCAGAAATGATTGAAGCTACTGACTGAATGAAAGGAGCTGGCATCTCACTCTCTTTGAATCTTCTTTATCATGCTAAGAGGAGCAGGAAAAAGCAAAAAATTTCAGAATTGCGCCTTGCAATGCGGAGAAATTACTGTTTGTGCATTTACAAAATTCATTGATTTTTGCCATTGAAAAACATCATGTTATTCATATACCAGAAATGATTGAAGCTACTGACTGAATGAAAGGAGCTGGCATCTCACTCTCTTTGAATCTTCTTTATCATGCTAAGAGGAGCAGGAAAAAGTAAAAAATTTCAGAATTGCACCTTGCAATGCGGAGAAATTACTGTTTGTGCATTTACAATATTCATTGATTTTTGCCATTGAAAAACGTCCAGAAATGATTGAAGCTACTGACTGAATGAAAGGAGCTGGCATCTCACTCTCTTTGAATCTTCTTTATCATGCTAAGAGGAGCAGGAAAAAGCAAAAAATTTCAGAATTGCACCTTGCAATGCGGAGAAATTACTGTTTGTGCATTTACAATATTCATTGATTTTTGCCATTGAAAAACATCATGTTATTCATATACCAGAAATGTTTGAAGCTACTTACTGAATGAAAGGAGCTGACATCTCACTCTCTTTGAATCTTCTTTATCATGCTAAGAGGAGCAGGAAAAAGCAAAAAATTTCAGAATTGCACCTTGAAATGCGGAGAAATTACTGTTTGTGCATTTACAATATTCATTGATTTTTGCCATTGAAAAACGTCCAGAAATGATTGAAGCTACTGACTGAATGAAAGGAGCTGGCATCTCACTCTCTCTGAAACTTCTTTATCATGCTAAGAGGAGCAGGAAAAAGCAAAAAATTTCAGAATTGCACCTTGCAATGCGGAGAAATTACTGTTTGTGCATTTACAATATTCATTGATTTTTGCCATTGAAAAACGTCCAGAAATGATTGAAGCTACTGACTGAATGAAAGGAGCTGGCATCTCACTCTCTTTGAATCTTCTTTATCATGCTAAGAGGAGCAGGAAAAAGCAAAAAATTTCAGAATTGCACCTTGCAATGCGGAGAAATTACAGTTTGTGCATTTACAATATTCATTGATTTTTGCCATTGAAAAACGTCCAGAAATGATTGAAGCTACTGACTGAATGAAAGGAGCTGGCATCTCACTCTCTTTGAATCTTCTTTATCATGCTAAGAGGAGCAGGAAAAAGCAAAAAATTTCAGAATTGCACCTTGCAATGCGGAGAAATTACTGTTTGTGCATTTACAATATTCATTGATTTTTGCCATTGAAAAACGTCCAGAAATGATTGAAGCTACTGACTGAATGAAAGGAGCTGGCATCTCACTCTCTTTGAATCTTCTTTATCATGCTAAGAGTAGCAGGAAAAAGCAAAAAATTTCAAAATTGCACCTTGCAATGCGGAGAAATTACTGTTTGTGCATTTACAATATTCATTGATTTTTGCCATTGAAAAACATGTTATTCATATACCAGAAATGTTTGAAGCTCCTGACTGAATGAAAGGAGCTGGCACCTCACTCTCTTTGAATCTTCTTTATCATGCTAAGAGGAGCAGGAAAAAGCAAAAAATTTCAGAATTGCACCTTGCAATGCGGAGAAATTACTGTTTGTGCATTTACAATATTCATTGATTTTTGCCATTGAAAAACGTCCAGAAATGATTGAAGCTACTGACTGAATGAAAGGAGCTGGCATCTCACTCTCTCTGAATCTTCTTTATCATGCTAAGAGGAGCAGGAAAAAGCAAAAAATTTCAGAATTGCACCTTGCAATGCGGAGAAATTACTGTTTGTGCATTTACAATATTCATTGATTTTTGCCATTGAAAAATGTCCAGAAATGATTGAAGCTACTGACTGAATGAAAGGAGCTGGCATCTCACTCTCTTTGAATCTTCTTTATCATGCTAAGAGGAGCAGGAAAAAGCAAACAATTTCAGAATTGCACCTTGCAATGTGGAGAAATTACTGTTTGTGCATTTACAATATTCATTGATTTTTGCCATTGAAAAACGTCCAGAAATGATTGAAGCTACTGACTGAATGAAAGGAGCTGGCATCTCACTCTCTTTGAATCTTCTTTATCATGCTAAGAGGAGCAGGAAAAAGCAAAAAATTTCAGAATTGCACCTTGCAATGCGGAGAAATTACTGTTTGTGCATTTACAATATTCATTGATTTTTGCGATTGAAAAACATCATGTTATTCATATACCAGAAATGATTGAAGCTACTGACTGAATGAAAGGAGCTGGCATCTCACTCTCTTTGAATCTTCTTTATCATGCTAAGAGGAGCAGGAAAAAGTAAAAAATTTCAGAATTGCACCTTGCAATGCGGAGAAATTACTGTTTGTGCATTTACAATATTCAATGATTTTTGCCATTGAAAAACGTCCAGAAATGATTGAAGCTACTGACTGAATGAAAGGAGCTGGCATCTCACTCTCTTTGAATCTTGTTTATCATGCTAAGAGGAGCACGAAAAAGCAAAAAATTTCAGAATTGCACCTTGCAATGCGGAGAAATTACTGTTTGTGCATTTACAATATTCATTGATTTTTGCCATTGAAAAACGTCCAGAAATGATTGAAGCTACTGACTGAATGAAAGGAGCTGGCATCTCACTCTCTTTGAATCTTCTTTATCATGCTAAGAGGAGCAGGAAAAAGCAAAAAATTTCAGAATTGCACCTTGCAATGCGGAGAAATTACTGTTTGTGCATTTACTATATTCATTGATTTTTGCCATTGAAAAACATCGTTATTCATATACCAGAAATGATTGAAGCTACTGACTGAATGAAAGAGCTGGCATCTCACTCTCTTTGAATCTTCTTTATCATGCTAAGAGGAGCAGGAAAAAGTAAAAAATTTCAGAATTGCACCTTGCAATGCGGAGAAATTGCTGTTTGTGCATTTACAATATTCATTGATTTTTGCCATTGAAAAACATCATGTTATTCATATACCAGAAATGATTGAAGCTACTGACTGAATGAAAGGAGCTGGCATCTCACTCTCTTTGAATCTTCTTTATCATGCTAAGAGGAGCAGGAAAAAGTAAAAAATTTCAGAATTGCACCTTGCAATGCAGAGAAATTAATGTTTGTGCATTTACAATATTCAATGATTTTTGCCATTGAAAAACGTCCAGAAATGATTGAAGCTACTGACTGAACGAAAGGAGCTGGCATCTCGCTCTCTTTAAATCTTCTTTATCATGCAAAGAGGAGCAGGAAAAAGCAAAAAATTTCAGAATTGCACCTTGCAATGCGGAGAAATCACTGTTTGTGCATTTAAAATATTCATTGATTTTTGCCATTGAAAAACATCATGTTATTCATATACCAGAAATGTTTGAAGCTACTGACTGAATGAAAGGAGCTGGCATCTCACTCTCTTTGAATCTTCTTTATCATGCTAAGAGGAGCAGGAAAAAGCAAAAAATTTCAGAATTGCACCTTGCAATGCGGAGAAATTACTGTTTGTGCATTTACAATTCATTGATTTTTGCCATTGAAAAACGTCCAGAAATGATTGAAGCTACTGACTGAATGAAAGGAGCTGGCATCTCACTCTCTTTGAATCTTCTTTATCATGCTAAGAGGAGCAGGAAAAAGCAAAAAAATTCAGAATTGCACCTTGCAATGCGGAGAAATTACTGTTTGTGCATTTACAAAATTCATTGATTTTTGCCATTGAAAAACATCATGTTATTCATATACCAGAAATGATTGAAGCTACTGACTGAATGAAAGGAGCTGGCATCTCACTCTCTTTGAATCTTCTTTATCATGCTAAGAGGAGCAGGAAAAAGCAAAAAATTTCAGAATTGCACCTTGCAATGCGGAGAAATTACTGTTTGTGCATTTACAATATTCATTGATTTTTGCCATTGAAAAACGTCCAGAAATGATTGAAGCTACTGACTGAATGAAAGGAGCTGGCATCTCACTCTCTTTGAATCTTCTTTATCATGCTAAGAGGAGCAGGAAAAAGCAAAAAATTTCAGAATTGCACCTTGCAATGCGGAGAAATTACTGTTTGTGCATTTACAATATTAATTGATTTTTGCCATTGAAAATCATCATGTTATTCATATACCAGAAATGTTTGAAGCTACTGACTGAATGAAAGGAGCTGGCATCTCACTCTCTTTGAATCTTCTTTATCATGCTAAGAGGAGCAGGAAAAAGCAAAAAATTTCAGAATTGCACCTTGCAATGCGGATAAATTACTGTTTGTGCATTTACAATATTCATTGATTTTTGCCATTGAAAAACATCATGTTATTCATATACCAGAAATGATTGAAGCTACTGACTGAATGAAAGAGCTGGCATCTCACTCTCTTTGAATCTTCTTTATCATGCTAAGAGGAGCAGGAAAAAGTAAAAAATTTCAGAATTGCACCTTGCAATGTGGAGAAATTACTGTTTGTGCATTTACAATATTCATTGATTTTTGCCATTGAAAAACATCATGTTATTCATATACCAGAAATGATTGAAGCTACTGACTGAATGAAAGGAGCTGGCATCTCACTCTCTTTGAATCTTCTTTATCATGCTAAGAGGAGCAGGAAAAAGTAAAAAATTTCAGAATTGCACCTTGCAATGCGGAGAAATTAATGTTTGTGCATTTACAATATTCAATGATTTTTGCCATTGAAAAACGTCCAGAAATGATTGAAGCTACTGACTGAACGAAAGGAGCTGGCATCTCACTCTCTTTAAATCTTCTTTATCATGCAAAGAGGAGCAGGAAAAAGCAAAAAATTTCAGAATTGCACCTTGCAATGCGGAGAAATCACTGTTTGTGCATTTAAAATATTCATTGATTTTTGCCATTGAAAAACATCATGTTATTCATATACCAGAAATGTTTGAAGCTACTGACTGAATGAAAGGAGCTGGCATCTCACTCTCTTTGAATCTTCTTTATCATGCTAAGAGGAGCAGGAAAAAGCAAAAAATTTCAGAATTGCACCTTGCAATGCGGAGAAATTACTGTTTGTGCATTTACAATTCATTGATTTTTGCCATTGAAAAACGTCCAGAAATGATTGAAGCTACTGACTGAATGAAAGGAGCTGGCATCTCACTCTCTTTGAATCTTCTTTATCATGCTAAGAGGAGCAGGAAAAAGCAAAAAATTTCAGAATTGCACCTTGCAATGCGGAGAAATTACTGTTTGTGCATTTACAAAATTCATTGATTTTTGCCATTGAAAAACATCATGTTATTCATATACCAGAAATGATTGAAGCTACTGACTGAATGAAAGGAGCTGGCATCTCACTCTCTTTGAATCTTCTTTATCATGCTAAGAGGAGCAGGAAAAAGCAAAAAATTTCAGAATTGCACCTTGCAATGCGGAGAAATTACTGTTTGTGCATTTACAATATTCATTGATTTTTGCCATTGAAAAACGTCCAGAAATGATTGAAGCTACTGACTGAATGAAGGGAGCTGGCATCTCACTCTCTTTGAATCTTCTTTATCATGCTAAGAGGAGCAGGAAAAAGCAAAAAATTTCAGAATTGCACCTTGCAATGCGGAGAAATTACTGTTTGTGCATTTACAATATTCATTGATTTTTGCCATTGAAAATCATCATGTTATTCATATACCAGAAATGTTTGAAGCTACTGACTGAATGAAAGGAGCTGGCATCTCACTCTCTTTGAATCTTCTTTATCATGCTAAGAGGAGCAGGAAAAAGCAAAAAATTTCAGAATTGCACCTTGCAATGCGGATAAATTACTGTTTGTGCATTTACAATATTCATTGATTTTTGCCATTGAAAAACATCATGTTATTCATATACCAGAAATGATTGAAGCTACTGACTGAATGAAAGGAGCTGGCATCTCACTCTCTTTGAATCTTCTTTATCATGCTAAGAGCAGCAGGAAAAAGCAAAAAATTTCAGAATTGCACCTTGCAATGCGGAGAAATTACTGTTTGTGCATTTACAATATTCATTGATTTTTGCCATTGAAAAACATCATGTTATTCATATACCAGAAATGATTGAAGCTACTGACTGAATGAAAGTAGCTGGCATCTCACTCTCTTTGAATCGTCTTTATCATGCTAAGAGGAGCAGGAAAAAGCAAAAAATTTCAGAATTGCACCTTGCAATGCGGAGAAATTACTGTTTGTGCATTTACAATATTCATTGATTTTTGCAATTGAAAAACGTCCAGAAATGATTGAAGCTACTGACTGAATGAAAGGAGCTGGCATCTCACTCTCTTTGAATCTTCTTTATCATGCTAAGAGGAGCAGGAAAAAGCAAAAAATTTCAGAATTGCACCTTGCAATGCGGAGAAATTACTGTTTGTGCATTTACAATATTCATTGATTTTTGCCATTGAAAAACATCATGTTATTCATATACCAGAAATGTTTGAAGCTACTGACTGAATGAAAGGAGCTGGCATCTCACTCTCTTTGAATCTTCTTTATCGTGCTAAGAGGAGCAGGAAAAAGCAAAAAATTTCAGAATTGCACCTTGCAATGCGGAGAAATTACTGTTTGTGCATTTACAATATTCATTGATTTTTGCCTTTGAAAAACGTCCAGAAATGATTGAAGCTACTGACTGAATGAAAGGAGCTGGCATCTCACTCTCTTTGAATCTTGTTTATCATGCTAAGAGGAGCAGGAAAAAGCAAAAAATTTCAGAATTGCACCTTGCAATGCGGAGAAATTACTGTTTGTGCATTTACAATATTCATTGATTTTTGCCATTGAAAAACGTCCAGAAATGATTGAAGCTACTGACTGAATGAAAGGAGCTGGCATCTCACTCTCTTTGAATCTTCTTTATCATGCTAAGAGGAGCAGGAAAAAGCAAAAAATTTCAGAATTGCACCTTGCAATGCGGAGAAATTACTGTTTGTGCATTTACAATATTCATTGATTTTTGCCATTGAAAAACATCATGTTATTCATATACCAGAAATGTTTGAAGCTACTGACTGAATGAAAGGAGCTGGCATCTCACTCTCTTTGAATCTTTTTATCATGCTAAGAGGAGCAGGAAAAAGCAAAAAATTTCAGACTTGCACCTTGCAATGCGGAGAAATTACTGTTTGTGCATTTACAATATTCATTGATTTTTGCCATTGAAAAACATCATGTTATTCATATACCAGAAATGTTTGAAGCTACTGACTGAATAAAAGGAGCTGGCATCTCACTCTCTTTGAATCTTCTTTACCATACTAAGAGGAGCAGGAAATAGCAAAAAATTTCAGAATTGCACCTTGCAATGCGGAGAAATTACTGTTTGTGCATTTACAATATTCATTGATTTTTGCCATTGAAAAACGTCCAGAAATGATTGAAGCTACTGACTGAATGAAAGGAGCTGGCATCTCACTCTCTTTGAATCTTCTTTATCATGCTAAGAGGAGCAGGAAAAAGCAAAAAATTTCAGAATTGCACCTTGCAATGCGGAGAAATTACAGTTTGTGCATTTACAATATTCATTGATTTTTGCCATTGAAAAACGTCCAGAAATGATTGAAGCTACTGACTGAATGAAAGGAGCTGGCATCTCACTCTCTTTGAATCTTCTTTATCATGCTAAGAGGAGCAGGAAAAAGCAAAAAATTTCAGACTTGCACCTTGCAATGCGGAGAAATTACTGTTTGTGCATTTACAATATTCATTGATTTTTGCCATTGAAAAACATCATGTTATTCATATACCAGAAATGTTTGAAGCTACTGACTGAATGAAAGGAGCTGGAATCTCACTCTCTTTGAATCTTCTTTACCATGCTAAGAGGAGCAGGAAAAAGCAAAAAATTTCAGAATTGCACCTTGCAATGCGGAGAAATTACTGTTTGTGCATTTACAATATTCATTGATTTTTGCCATTGAAAAACGTCCAGAAATGATTGAAGCTACTGACTGAATGAAAGGAGCTGGCATCTCACTCTCTTTGAATCTTCTTTATCATGCTAAGAGGAGCAGGAAAAAGCAAAAAATTTCAGAATTGCACCTTGCAATGCGGAGAAATTACAGTTTGTGCATTTACAATGTTCATGGATTTTTGCCATTGAAAAACGTCCAGAAATGATTGAAGCTACTGACTGAATGAAAGGAGCTGGCATCTCACTCTCTTTGAATCTTCTTTATCATGCTAAGAGGAGCAGGAAAAAGCAAAAAATTTCAGAATTGCACCTTGCAATGCGGAGAAATTACTGTTTGTGCATTTACAATATTCATTGATTTTTGCCATTGAAAAACGTCCAGAAATGATTGAAGCTACTGACTGAATGAAAGGAGCTGGCATCTCACTCTCTTTGAATCTTCTTTATCATGCTAAGAGGAGCAGGAAAAAGCAAAAAATTTCAGAATTGCACCTTGCAATGCGGAGAAATTACTGTTTGTGCATTTACAATATTCATTGATTTTTGCCTTTGAAAAACGTCCAGAAATGATTGAAGCTACTGACTGAATGAAAGGAGCTGGCATCTCACTCTCTTTGAATCTTGTTTATCATGCTAAGAGGAGCAGGAAAAAGCAAAAAATTTCAGAATTGCACCTTGCAATGCGGAGAAATTACTGTTTGTGCATTTACAATATTCATTGATTTTTGCCATTGAAAAACGTCCAGAAATGATTGAAGCTACTGACTGAATGAAAGGAGCTGGCATCTCACTCTCTTTGAATCTTCTTTATCATGCTAAGAGGAGCAGGAAAAAGCAAAAAATTTCAGAATTGCACCTTGCAATGCGGAGAAATTACTGTTTGTGCATTTACAATATTCATTGATTTTTGCCATTGAAAAACGTCCAGAAATGATTGAAGCTACTGACTGAATGAAAGGAGCTGGCATCTCACTCTCTTTGAATCTTCTTTATCATGCTAAGAGGAGCAGGAAAAAGCAAAAAATTTCAGAATTGCGCCTTGCAATGCGGAGAAATTACTGTTTGTGCATTTACAAAATTCATTGATTTTTGCCATTGAAAAACATCATGTTATTCATATACCAGAAATGATTGAAGCTACTGACTGAATGAAAGGAGCTGGCATCTCACTCTCTTTGAATCTTCTTTATCATGCTAAGAGGAGCAGGAAAAAGTAAAAAATTTCAGAATTGCACCTTGCAATGCGGAGAAATTACTGTTTGTGCATTTACAATATTCATTGATTTTTGCCATTGAAAAACGTCCAGAAATGATTGAAGCTACTGACTGAATGAAAGGAGCTGGCATCTCACTCTCTTTGAATCTTCTTTATCATGCTAAGAGGAGCAGGAAAAAGCAAAAAATTTCAGGATTGCACCTTGCAATGCGGAGAAATTACTGTTTGTGCATTTACAATATTCATTGATTTTTGCGATTGAAAAACATCATGTTATTCATATACCGTAAATGATTGAAGCTACTGACTGAATGAAAGGAGCTGGCATCTCACTCTCTTTGAATCTTCTTTTTCATGCTAAGAGGAGCAGGAAAAAGTAAAAAATTTCAGAATTGCATCTTGCAATGCGGAGAAATTACTGTTTGTGCATTTACAATATTCAATGATTTTTGCCATTGAAAAACGTCCAGAAATGATTGAAGCTACTGACTGAACGAAATGAGCTGGCATCTCACTCTCTTTGAATCTTCTTTATCATGCTAAGAGGAGCAGGAAAAAGCAAAAAATTTCAGAATTGCACCTTGCAATGCGGAGAAATTACTGTTTGTGCATTTACAATATTCATTGATTTTTGCCATTGAAAAACATCATGTTATTCATATACCAGAAATGTTTGAAGCTACTGACTGAATGAAAAGAGCTGGCATCTCACTCTCTTTGAATCTTCTTCATAATGCTAAGAGGAGCAGGAAAAAGCAAAAAATTTCAGAATTGCACCTTGCAATGCGGAGAAATTACTGTTTGTGCATTTACAATATTCATTGATTTTTGCCATTGAAAAACGTCCAGAAATGATTGAAGCTACTGACTGAATGAAAGGAGCTGGCATCTCACTCTCTTTGAATCTTCTTTATCATGCTATGAGGAGCAGGAAAAAGCAAAAAATTTCAGAATTGCACCTTGCAATGCGGAGAAATTACTGTTTGTGCATTTACAATATTCATTGATTTTTGCGATTGAAAAACATCATGTTATTCATATACCGTAAATGATTGAAGCTACTGACTGAATGAAAGGAGCTGGCATCTCACTCTCTTTGAATCTTCTTTATCATGCTAAGAGGAGCAGGAAAAAGTAAAAAATTTCAGAATTGCATCTTGCAATGCGGAGAAATTACTGTTTGTGCATTTACAATATTCAATGATTTTTGCCATTGAAAAACGTCCAGAAATGATTGAAGCTACTGACTGAAAGAAATGAGCTGGCATCTCACTCTCTTTGAATCTTCTTTATCATGCTAAGAGGAGCAGGAAAAAGCAAAAAATTTCAGAATTGCACCTTGCAATGCGGAGAAATTACTGTTTGTGCATTTACAATATTCATTGATTTTTGCCATTGAAAAACGTCCAGAAATGATTGAAGCTACTGACTGAATGAAAGGAGCTGGCATCTCACTCTCTTTGAATCTTCTTTATCATGCTAAGAGGAGCAGGAAAAAGCAAAAAATTTCAGAATTGCACCTTGCAATGCGGAGAAATTACTGTTTGTGCATTTACAATATTCATTGATTTTTGCCTTTGAAAAACGTCCAGAAATGATTGAAGCTACTGACTGAATGAAAGGAGCTGGCATCTCACTCTCTTTGAATCTTGTTTATCATGCTAAGAGGAGCAGGAAAAAGCAAAAAATTTCAGAATTGCACCTTGCAATGCGGAGAAATTACTGTTTGTGCATTTACAATATTCATTGATTTTTGCCATTGAAAAACGTCCAGAAATGATTGAAGCTACTGACTGAATGAAAGGAGCTGGCATCTCACTCTCTTTGAATCTTCTTTATCATGCTAAGAGGAGCAGGAAAAAGCAAAAAATTTCAGAATTGCACCTTGCAATGCGGAGAAATTACTGTTTGTGCATTTACAATATTCATTGATTTTTGCCATTGAAAAACGTCCAGAAATGATTGAAGCTACTGACTGAATGAAAGGAGCTGGCATCTCACTCTCTTTGAATCTTCTTTATCATGCTAAGAGGAGCAGGAAAAAGCAAAAAATTTCAGAATTGCGCCTTGCAATGCGGAGAAATTACTGTTTGTGCATTTACAAAATTCATTGATTTTTGCCATTGAAAAACATCATGTTATTCATATACCAGAAATGATTGAAGCTACTGACTGAATGAAAGGAGCTGGCATCTCACTCTCTTTGAATCTTCTTTATCATGCTAAGAGGAGCAGGAAAAAGTAAAAAATTTCAGAATTGCACCTTGCAATGCGGAGAAATTACTGTTTGTGCATTTACAATATTCATTGATTTTTGCCATTGAAAAACGTCCAGAAATGATTGAAGCTACTGACTGAATGAAAGGAGCTGGCATCTCACTCTCTTTGAATCTTCTTTATCATGCTAAGAGGAGCAGGAAAAAGCAAAAAATTTCAGAATTGCACCTTGCAATGCGGAGAAATTACTGTTTGTGCATTTACAATATTCATTGATTTTTGCGATTGAAAAACATCATGTTATTCATATACCGTAAATGATTGAAGCTACTGACTGAATGAAAGGAGCTGGCATCTCACTCTCTTTGAATCTTCTTTATCATGCTAAGAGGAGCAGGAAAAAGTAAAAAATTTCAGAATTGCATCTTGCAATGCGGAGAAATTACTGTTTGTGCATTTACAATATTCAATGATTTTTGCCATTGAAAAACGTCCAGAAATGATTGAAGCTACTGACTGAACGAAATGAGCTGGCATCTCACTCTCTTTGAATCTTCTTTATCATGCTAAGAGGAGCAGGAAAAAGCAAAAAATTTCAGAATTGCACCTTGCAATGCGGAGAAATTACTGTTTGTGCATTTACAATATTCATTGATTTTTGCCATTGAAAAACATCATGTTATTCATATACCAGAAATGTTTGAAGCTACTGACTGAATGAAAAGAGCTGGCATCTCACTCTCTTTGAATCTTCTTCATAATGCTAAGAGGAGCAGGAAAAAGCAAAAAATTTCAGAATTGCACCTTGCAATGCGGAGAAATTACTGTTTGTGCATTTACAATATTCATTGATTTTTGCCATTGAAAAACGTCCAGAAATGATTGAAGCTACTGACTGAATGAAAGGAGCTGGCATCTCACTCTCTTTGAATCTTCTTTATCATGCTATGAGGAGCAGGAAAAAGCAAAAAATTTCAGAATTGCACCTTGCAATGCGGAGAAATTACTGTTTGTGCATTTACAATATTCATTGATTTTTGCGATTGAAAAACATCATGTTATTCATATACCGTAAATGATTGAAGCTACTGACTGAATGAAAGGAGCTGGCATCTCACTCTCTTTGAATCTTCTTTATCATGCTAAGAGGAGCAGGAAAAAGTAAAAAATTTCAGAATTGCATCTTGCAATGCGGAGAAATTACTGTTTGTGCATTTACAATATTCAACGATTTTTGCCATTGAAAAACGTCCAGAAATGATTGAAGCTACTGACTGAAAGAAATGAGCTGGCATCTCACTCTCTTTGAATCTTCTTTATCATGCTAAGAGGAGCAGGAAAAAGCAAAAAATTTCAGAATTGCACCTTGCAATGCGGAGAAATTACTGTTTGTGCATTTACAATATTCATTGATTTTTGCCATTGAAAAACATCATGTTATTCATATACCAGAAATGTTTGAAGCTACTTACAGAATGAAAGGAGCTGGCATCTCACTCTCTTTGAATCTTCTTCATAATGCTAAGAGGAGCAGGAAAAAGCAAAAAATTTCAGAATTGCACCTTGCAATGCGGAGAAATTACTGTTTGTGCATTTACAATATTCATTGATTTTTGCCATTGAAAAACGTCCAGAAATGATTGAAGCTACTGACTGAATGAAAGGAGCTGGCATCTCACTCTCTTTGAATCTTCTTTATCATGCTATGAGGAGCAGGAAAAAGCAAAAAATTTCAGAATTGCACCTTGCAATGCGGAGAAATTACTGTTTGTGCATTTACAATATTCATTGATTTTTGCCATTGAAAAACGTCCAGAAATGATTGAAGCTACTGACTGAATGAAAGGAGCTGGCATCTCACTCTCTTTGAATCTTCTTTATCATGCTAAGAGGAGCAGGAAAAAGCAAAAAATTTCAGAATTGCACCTTGCAATGCGGAGAAATTACTGTTTGTGCATTTACAATATTCATTGATTTTTGCCATTGAAAAACATCATGTTATTCATATACCAGAAATGTTTGAAGCTACTGACTGAATAAAAGGAGCTGGCATCTCACTCTCTTTGAATCTTCTTTACCATACTAAGAGGAGCAGGAAATAGCAAAAAATTTCAGAATTGCACCTTGCAATGCGGAGAAATTACTGTTTGTGCATTTACAATATTCATTGATTTTTGCCATTGAAAAACGTCCAGAAATGATTGAAGCTACTGACTGAATGAAAGGAGCTGGCATCTCACTCTCTTTGAATCTTCTTTATCATGCTAAGAGGAGCAGGAAAAAGCAAAAAATTTCAGAATTGCACCTTGCAATGCGGAGAAATTACAGTTTGTGCATTTACAATATTCATTGATTTTTGCCATTGAAAAACGTCCAGAAATGATTGAAGCTACTGACTGAATGAAAGGAGCTGGCATCTCACTCTCTTTGAATCTTCTTTATCATGCTAAGAGGAGCAGGAAAAAGCAAAAAATTTCAGACTTGCACCTTGCAATGCGGAGAAATTACTGTTTGTGCATTTACAATATTCATTGATTTTTGCCATTGAAAAACATCATGTTATTCATATACCAGAAATGTTTGAAGCTACTGACTGAATGAAAGGAGCTGGAATCTCACTCTCTTTGAATCTTCTTTACCATGCTAAGAGGAGCAGGAAAAAGCAAAAAAATTTCAGAATTGCACCTTGCAATGCGGAGAAATTACTGTTTGTGCATTTACAATATTCATTGATTTTTGCCATTGAAAAACGTCCAGAAATGATTGAAGCTACTGACTGAATGAAAGGAGCTGGCATCTCACTCTCTTTGAATCTTCTTTATCATGCTAAGAGGAGCAGGAAAAAGCAAAAAATTTCAGAATTGCACCTTGCAATGCGGAGAAATTACAGTTTGTGCATTTACAATGTTCATGGATTTTTGCCATTGAAAAACGTCCAGAAATGATTGAAGCTACTGACTGAATGAAAGGAGCTGGCATCTCACTCTCTTTGAATCTTCTTTATCATGCTAAGAGGAGCAGGAAAAAGCAAAAAATTTCAGAATTGCACCTTGCAATGCGGAGAAATTACTGTTTGTGCATTTACAATATTCATTGATTTTTGCCATTGAAAAACGTCCAGAAATGATTGAAGCTACTGACTGAATGAAAGGAGCTGGCATCTCACTCTCTTTGAATCTTCTTTATCATGCTAAGAGGAGCAGGAAAAAGCAAAAAATTTCAGAATTGCACCTTGCAATGCGGAGAAATTACTGTTTGTGCATTTACAATATTCATTGATTTTTGCCATTGAAAAACATGTTATTCATATACCAGAAATGTTTGAAGCTACTGACTGAATGAAAGGAGCTGGCATCTCACTCTCTTTGAATCTTCTTTATCATGCTAAGAGGAGCAGGAAAAAGCAAAAAATTTCAGAATTGCACCTTGCAATGCGGAGAAATTACTGTTTGTGCATTTACAATATTCAATGATTTTTGCCTTGAAAAACGTCCAGAAATGATTGAAGCTACTGACTGAATGAAAGGAGCTGGCATCTCACTCTCTTTGAATCTTGTTTATCATGCTAAGAGGAGCAGGAAAAAGCAAAAAATTTCAGAATTGCACCTTGGCAATGCGGAGAAATTACTGTTTGTGCATTTACAATATTCATTGATTTTTGCCATTGAAAAACGTCCAGAAATGATTGAAGCTACTGACTGAATGAAAGGAGCTGGCATCTCACTCTCTTTGAATCTTCTTTATCATGCTAAGAGGAGCAGGAAAAAGCAAAAAAATTTCAGAATTGCACCTTGCAATGCGGAGAAATTACTGTTTGTGCATTTACAATATTCATTGATTTTTGCCATTGAAAAACGTCCAGAAATGATTGAAGCTACTGACTGAATGAAAGGAGCTGGCATCTCACTCTCTTTGAATCTTCTTTATCATGCTAAGAGGAGCAGGAAAAAGCAAAAAATTTCAGAATTGCGCCTTGCAATGCGGAGAAATTACTGTTTGTGCATTTACAAAATTCATTGATTTTTGCCATTGAAAAACGTCATGTTATTCATATACCAGAAATGATTGAAGCTACTGACTGAATGAAAGGAGCTGGCATCTCACTCTCTTTGAATCTTCTTTATCATGCTAAGAGGAGCAGGAAAAAGTAAAAATTTCAGAATTGCACCTTGCAATGCGGAGAAATTACTGTTTGTGCATTTACAATATTCATTGATTTTTGCCATTGAAAAACGTCCAGAAATGATTGAAGCTACTGACTGAATGAAAGGAGCTGGCATCTCACTCTCTTTGAAATCTTCTTTATCATGCTAAGAGGAGCAGGAAAAGCAAAAAATTTTCAGAATTGCACCTTGCAATGCGGAGAAATTACTGTTTGTGCATTACAATATTCATTGATTTTTGCGATTGAAAAACATCATGTTATTCATATACCGTAAATGATTGAAGCTACTGACTGAATGAAAGGAGCTGGCATCTCACTCTCTTTGAATCTTCTTTATCATGCTAAGAGGAGCAGGAAAAAGTAAAAAATTTCAGAATTGCATCTTGCAATGCGGAGAAATTACTGTTTGTGCATTTACATTATTCAATGATTTTTGCCATTGAAAAACGTCCAGAAATGATTGAAGCTACTGACTGAACGAAATGAGCTTGGCATCTCACTCTCTTTGAATCTTCATCATGCTAAGAGGAGCAGGAAAAAGCAAAAAATTTCAGAATTGCACCTTGCAATGCGGAGAAATTACTGTTTGTGCATTTACAATATTCATTGATTTTGCCATGAAAAACATCATGTTATTCATATACCAGAAATGTTTGAAGCTACTGACTGAATGAAAGGAGCTGGCATCTCACTCTCTTTGAATCTTCTTCATAATGCTAAGAGGAGCAGGAAAAAGCAAAAAATTTCAGAATTGCACCTTGCAATGCGGAGAAATTACTGTTTGTGCATTTACAATATTCATTGATTTTTGCCATTGAAAAACGTCCAGAAATGATTGAAGCTACTGACTGAATGAAAGGAGCTGGCATCTCACTCTCTTTGAATCATCTTTATCATGCTAAGAGGAGCAGGAAAAAGCAAAAAATTTCAGAATTGCACCTTGCAATGCGGAGAAATTACTGTTTGTGCATTTACAATATTCATTGATTTTTGCCATTGAAAAACGTCCAGAAATGATTGAAGCTACTGACTGAATGAAAGGAGCTGGCATCTCACTCTCTTTGAATCTTCTTTATCATGCTAAGAGGAGCAGGAAAAAGCAAAAATTTCAGAATTGCACCTTGCAATGCGGAGAAATCACTGTTTGTGCATTTACCAATATTCATTGATTTTTGCCATGAAAAACGTCCAGAAATGATTGAAGCTACTGACTGAATGAAAGGGAGCTGGCATCTCACTCTCTTTGAATCTTCTTTATCATGCTAAGAGGAGCAGGAAAAAGCAAAAATTTCAGAATTGCACCTTGCAATGCGGAGAAATTACTGTTTGTGCATTTACAATATTCATTGATTTTTGCCTTTGAAAAACATGTTATTCATACAGAAATGTTTGAAGCTACTGACTGAATGAAAGGAGCTGGCATCTCACTCTCTTTGAATCTTCTTTATCATGCTAAGAGGAGCAGGAAAAGCAAAAAATTTCAGAATTGCACCTTGCAATGCGGAGAAATTACTGTTTGTGCATTTACAATATTCATTGATTTTTGCCATTGAAAAACGTCCAGAAATGATGAAGCTACTGACTGAATGAAAGGAGCTGGCATCTCACTCTCTTTGAATCTTCTTTATCATGCTAAGAGGAGCAGGAAAAAGCAAAAAAATTTCAGAATTGCACCTTGCAATGCGGAGAAATACTGTTTGTGCATTTACAATATTCATTGATTTTTGCCATTGAAAAACGTCCAGAAATGATTGAAGCTACTGACTGAATGAAAGGAGCTGGCATCTCACTCTCTTTGAATCTTCTTTATCATGCCTAAGAGGAGCAGGAAAAAAGCAAAAAATTTCAAATCACCTTCATGCGGAGAAATTACTGTTTGGTGCATTACATATTCATTGATTTTTGCCATTGAAAAACGTCCAAAGATTGAAGCTACTGAATGAATGAAAGGAGCTGGCATCTCACTCTCTTTGAATCTTCTTTATCATGCTAAGAGGCAAAAAGGCTAAAAGCAATCCCGAAGCAAAAAATTTCAGAATTGCGCCTTGCAATGCGGAGAAATTACTGTTTGTGCATTTACAAAATTCATTGATTTTTGCCATTGAAAAACATCATGTTATTCATATACCAGAAATGATTGAAGCTACTGACTGAATGAAAGGAGCTGGCATCTCACTCTCTTTGAATCTTCTTTATCATGCTAAGAGGAGCAGGAAAAAGTAAAAAATTTCAGAATTGCACCTTGCAATGCGGAGAAATTACTGTTTGTGCATTTACAATATTCATTGATTTTTGCCATTGAAAAATGTCCAGAAATGATTGAAGCTACTGACTGAATGAAAGGAGCTGGCATCTCACTCTCTTTGAATCTTCTTTATCATGCTAAGAGGAGCAGGAAAAAGCAAAAAATTTCAGAATTGCACCTTGCAATGCGGAGAAATTACTGTTTGTGCATTTACAATATTCATTGATTTTTGCGATTGAAAAACATCATGTTATTCATATACCGTAAATGATTGAAGCTACTGACTGAATGAAAGGAGCTGGCATCTCACTCTCTTTGAATCTTCTTTATCATGCTAAGAGGAGCAGGAAAAAGTAAAAAATTTCAGAATTGCATCTTGCAATGCGGAGAAATTACTGTTTGTGCATTTACAATATTCAATGATTTTTGCCATTGAAAAACGTCCAGAAATGATTGAAGCTACTGACTGAACGAAAGGAGCTGGCATCTCACTCTCTTTGAATCTTCTTTATCATGCTAAGAGGAGCAGGAAAAAGCAAAAAATTTCAGAATTGCACCTTGCAATGCGGAGAAATTACTGTTTGTGCATTTACAATATTCATTGATTTTTGCCATTGAAAAACATCATGTTATTCATATACCAGAAATGTTTGAAGCTACTGACTGAATGAAAGGAGCTGGCATCTCACTCTCTTTGAATCTTCTTCATAATGCTAAGAGGAGCAGGAAAAAGCAAAAAATTTCAGAATTGCACCTTGCAATGCGGAGAAATTACTGTTTGTGCATTTACAATATTCATTGATTTTTGCCATTGAAAAACGTCCAGAAATGATTGAAGCTACTGACTGAATGAAAGGAGCTGGCATCTCACTCTCTTTGAATCTTCTTTATCATGCTATGAGGAGCAGGAAAAAGCAAAAAATTTCAGAATTGCACCTTGCAATGCGGAGAAATTACTGTTTGTGCATTTACAATATTCATTGATTTTTGCCATTGAAAAACGTCCAGAAATGATTGAATCTACTGACTGAATGAAAGGAGCTGGCATCTCACTCTCTTTGAATCTTCTTTATCATGCTAAGAGGAGCAGGAAAAAGCAAAAAATTTCAGAATTGCACCTTGCAATGCGGAGAAATTACTGTTTGTGCATTTACAATATTCATTGATTTTTGCCATTGAAAAACATCATGTTATTCATATACCAGAAATGTTTGAAGCTACTGACTGAATGAAAGGAGCTGGCATCTCACTCTCTTTGAATCTTCTTTATCATGCTAAGAGGAGCAGGAAAAAGCAAAAAATTTCAGAATTGCACCTTGCAATGCGGATAAATTACTGTTTGTGCATTTACAATATTCATTGATTTTTGCCATTGAAAAACATCATGTTATTCATATACCAGAAATGATTAAAGCTACTGACTGAATGAAAGGAGCTGGCATCTCACTCTCTTTGAATCTTCTTTATCATGCTAACAGGAGCAGGAAAAAGCAAAAAATTTCAGAATTGCACCTTGCAATGAGGAGAAATTACTGTTTGTGCATTTACAATATTCATTGATTTTTGCAATTGAAAAACGTCCAGAAATGATTGAAGCTACCGACTGAATGAAACGAGCTGGCATCTCACTCTCTTTGAATCTTCTTTATCATGCTAAGAGGAGCAGGAAAAAGCAAAAAATTTCAGAATTGCGCCTTGCAATGCGGAGAAATTACTGTTTGTGCATTTACAAAATTCATTGATTTTTACCATTGAAAAACATCATGTTATTCATATACCAGAAATGATTGAAGCTACTGACTGAATGAAAGGAGCTGGCATCTCACTCTCTTTGAATCTTCTTTATCATGCTAAGAGGAGCAGGAAAAAGTAAAAAATTTCAGAATTGCACCTTGCAATGCGGAGAAATTACTGTTTGTGCATTTACAATATTCATTGATTTTTGCCATTGAAAAACGTCCAGAAATGATTGAAGCTACTGACTGAATGAAAGGAGCTGGCATCTCACTCTCTTTGAATCTTCTTTATCATGCTAAGAGGAGCAGGAAAAAGCAAAAAATTTCAGAATTGCACCTTGCAATGCGGAGAAATTACTGTTTGTGCATTTACAATATTCATTGATTTTTGCGATTGAAAAACATCATGTTATTCATATACCGTAAATGATTGAAGCTACTGACTGAATGAAAGGAGCTGGCATCTCACTCTCTTTGAATCTTCTTTATCATGCTAAGAGGAGCAGGAAAAAGTAAAAAATTTCAGAATTGCATCTTGCAATGCGGAGAAATTACTGTTTGTGCATTTACAATATTCAATGATTTTTGCCATTGAAAAACGTCCAGAAATGATTGAAGCTACTGACTGAACGAAATGAGCTGGCATCTCACTCTCTTTGAATCTTCTTTATCATGCTAAGAGGAGCAGGAAAAAGCAAAAAATTTCAGAATTGCACCTTGCAATGCGGAGAAATTACTGTTTGTGCATTTACAATATTCATTGATTTTTGCCATTGAAAAACATCATGTTATTCATATACCAGAAATGTTTGAAGCTACTGACTGAATGAAAGGAGCTGGCATCTCACTCTCTTTGAATCTTCTTCATAATGCTAAGAGGAGCAGGAAAAAGCAAAAAATTTCAGAATTGCACCTTGCAATGCGGAGAAATTACTGTTTGTGCATTTACAATATTCATTGATTTTTGCCATTGAAAAACGTCCAGAAATGATTGAAGCTACTGACTGAATGAAAGGAGCTGGCATCTCACTCTCTTTGAATCTTCTTTATCATGCTAGGATTAGCAGGAAAAAGCAAAAAATTTCAGAATTGCACTTTGCAATGTGGAGATATTACTGTTTGTGCATTTACAATATTCATTGATTTTTGCCATTGAAAAACGTCCAGAAATGATTGAAGCTACTGACTGAATGAAAGGAGCTGGCATCTCACTCTCTTTGAATCTTCTTTATCATGCTAAGAGGAGCAGGAAAAAGCAAAAAATTTCAGAATTGCACCTTGCAATGCGGAGAAATTACTGTTTGTGCATTTACAATATTCATTGATTTTTGCCATTGAAAAACATGTTATTCATATACCAGAAATGTTTGAAGCTACTGACTGAATGAAAGGAGCTGGCATCTCACTCTCTTTGAATCTTCTTTATCATGCTAAGAGGAGCAGGAAAAAGCAAAAAATTTCAGAATTGCACCTTGCAATGCGGAGAAATTACTGTTTGTGCATTTACAATATTCATTGATTTTTGCCTTTGAAAAACGTCCAGAAATGATTGAAGCTACTGACTGAATGAAAGGAGCTGGCATCTCACTCTCTTTGAATCTTGTTTATCATGCTAAGAGGAGCAGGAAAAAGCAAAAAATTTCAGAATTGCACCTTGCAATGCGGAGAAATTACTGTTTGTGCATTTACAATATTCATTGATTTTTGCCATTGAAAAACGTCCAGAAATGATTGAAGCTACTGACTGAATGAAAGGAGCTGGCATCTCACTCTCTTTGAATCTTCTTTATCATGCTAAGAGGAGCAGGAAAAAGCAAAAAATTTCAGAATTGCACCTTGCAATGCGGAGAAATTACTGTTTGTGCATTTACAATATTCATTGATTTTTGCCATTGAAAAACGTCCAGAAATGATTGAAGCTACTGACTGAATGAAAGGAGCTGGCATCTCACTCTCTTTGAATCTTCTTTATCATGCTAAGAGGAGCAGGAAAAAGCAAAAAATTTCAGAATTGCGCCTTGCAATGCGGAGAAATTACTGTTTGTGCATTTACAAAATTCATTGATTTTTGCCATTGAAAAACATCATGTTATTCATATACCAGAAATGATTGAAGCTACTGACTGAATGAAAGGAGCTGGCATCTCACTCTCTTTGAATCTTCTTTATCATGCTAAGAGGAGCAGGAAAAAGTAAAAAATTTCAGAATTGCACCTTGCAATGCGGAGAAATTACTGTTTGTGCATTTACAATATTCATTGATTTTTGCCATTGAAAAACGTCCAGAAATGATTGAAGCTACTGACTGAATGAAAGGAGCTGGCATCTCACTCTCTTTGAATCTTCTTTATCATGCTAAGAGGAGCAGGAAAAAGCAAAAAATTTCAGAATTGCACCTTGCAATGCGGAGAAATTACTGTTTGTGCATTTACAATATTCATTGATTTTTGCGATTGAAAAACATCATGTTATTCATATACCGTAAATGATTGAAGCTACTGACTGAATGAAAGGAGCTGGCATCTCACTCTCTTTGAATCTTCTTTATCATGCTAAGAGGAGCAGGAAAAAGTAAAAAATTTCAGAATTGCATCTTGCAATGCGGAGAAATTACTGTTTGTGCATTTACAATATTCAATGATTTTTGCCATTGAAAAACGTCCAGAAATGATTGAAGCTACTGACTGAACGAAAGGAGCTGGCATCTCACTCTCTTTGAATCTTCTTTATCATGCTAAGAGGAGCAGGAAAAAGCAAAAAATTTCAGAATTGCACCTTGCAATGCGGAGAAATTACTGTTTGTGCATTTACAATATTCATTGATTTTTGCCATTGAAAAACATCATGTTATTCATATACCAGAAATGTTTGAAGCTACTGACTGAATGAAAGGAGCTGGCATCTCACTCTCTTTGAATCTTCTTCATAATGCTAAGAGGAGCAGGAAAAAGCAAAAAATTTCAGAATTGCACCTTGCAATGCGGAGAAATTACTGTTTGTGCATTTACAATATTCATTGATTTTTGCCATTGAAAAACGTCCAGAAATGATTGAAGCTACTGACTGAATGAAAGGAGCTGGCATCTCACTCTCTTTGAATCTTCTTTATCATGCTATGAGGAGCAGGAAAAAGCAAAAAATTTCAGAATTGCACCTTGCAATGCGGAGAAATTACTGTTTGTGCATTTACAATATTCATTGATTTTTGCCATTGAAAAACGTCCAGAAATGATTGAATCTACTGACTGAATGAAAGGAGCTGGCATCTCACTCTCTTTGAATCTTCTTTATCATGCTAAGAGGAGCAGGAAAAAGCAAAAAATTTCAGAATTGCACCTTGCAATGCGGAGAAATTACTGTTTGTGCATTTACAATATTCATTGATTTTTGCCATTGAAAAACATCATGTTATTCATATACCAGAAATGTTTGAAGCTACTGACTGAATGAAAGGAGCTGGCATCTCACTCTCTTTGAATCTTCTTTATCATGCTAAGAGGAGCAGGAAAAAGCAAAAAATTTCAGAATTGCACCTTGCAATGCGGATAAATTACTGTTTGTGCATTTACAATATTCATTGATTTTTGCCATTGAAAAACATCATGTTATTCATATACCAGAAATGATTAAAGCTACTGACTGAATGAAAGGAGCTGGCATCTCACTCTCTTTGAATCTTCTTTATCATGCTAACAGGAGCAGGAAAAAGCAAAAAATTTCAGAATTGCACCTTGCAATGCGGAGAAATTACTGTTTGTGCATTTACAATATTCATTGATTTTTGCAATTGAAAAACGTCCAGAAATGATTGAAGCTACCGACTGAATGAAACGAGCTGGCATCTCACTCTCTTTGAATCTTCTTTATCATGCTAAGAGGAGCAGGAAAAAGCAAAAAATTTCAGAATTGCGCCTTGCAATGCGGAGAAATTACTGTTTGTGCATTTACAAAATTCATTGATTTTTACCATTGAAAAACATCATGTTATTCATATACCAGAAATGATTGAAGCTACTGACTGAATGAAAGGAGCTGGCATCTCACTCTCTTTGAATCTTCTTTATCATGCTAAGAGGAGCAGGAAAAAGTAAAAAATTTCAGAATTGCACCTTGCAATGCGGAGAAATTACTGTTTGTGCATTTACAATATTCATTGATTTTTGCCATTGAAAAACGTCCAGAAATGATTGAAGCTACTGACTGAATGAAAGGAGCTGGCATCTCACTCTCTTTGAATCTTCTTTATCATGCTAAGAGGAGCAGGAAAAAGCAAAAAATTTCAGAATTGCACCTTGCAATGCGGAGAAATTACTGTTTGTGCATTTACAATATTCATTGATTTTTGCGATTGAAAAACATCATGTTATTCATATACCGTAAATGATTGAAGCTACTGACTGAATGAAAGGAGCTGGCATCTCACTCTCTTTGAATCTTCTTTATCATGCTAAGAGGAGCAGGAAAAAGTAAAAAATTTCAGAATTGCATCTTGCAATGCGGAGAAATTACTGTTTGTGCATTTACAATATTCAATGATTTTTGCCATTGAAAAACGTCCAGAAATGATTGAAGCTACTGACTGAACGAAATGAGCTGGCATCTCACTCTCTTTGAATCTTCTTTATCATGCTAAGAGGAGCAGGAAAAAGCAAAAAATTTCAGAATTGCACCTTGCAATGCGGAGAAATTACTGTTTGTGCATTTACAATATTCATTGATTTTTGCCATTGAAAAACATCATGTTATTCATATACCAGAAATGTTTGAAGCTACTGACTGAATGAAAGGAGCTGGCATCTCACTCTCTTTGAATCTTCTTCATAATGCTAAGAGGAGCAGGAAAAAGCAAAAAATTTCAGAATTGCACCTTGCAATGCGGAGAAATTACTGTTTGTGCATTTACAATATTCATTGATTTTTGCCATTGAAAAACGTCCAGAAATGATTGAAGCTACTGACTGAATGAAAGGAGCTGGCATCTCACTCTCTTTGAATCTTCTTTATCATGCTAGGATTAGCAGGAAAAAGCAAAAAATTTCAGAATTGCACTTTGCAATGTGGAGATATTACTGTTTGTGCATTTACAATATTCATTGATTTTTGCCTTTGAAAAACGTCCAGAAATGATTGAAGCTACTGACTGAATGAAAGGAGCTGGCATCTCACTCTCTTTGAATCTTGTTTATCATGCTAAGAGGAGCAGGAAAAAGCAAAAAATTTCAGAATTGCACCTTGCAATGCGGAGAAATTACTGTTTGTGCATTTACAATATTCATTGATTTTTGCCATTGAAAAACGTCCAGAAATGATTGAAGCTACTGACTGAATGAAAGGAGCTGGCATCTCACTCTCTTTGAATCTTCTTTATCATGCTAAGAGGAGCAGGAAAAAGCAAAAAATTTCAGAATTGCACCTTGCAATGCGGAGAAATTACTGTTTGTGCATTTACAATATTCATTGATTTTTGCCATTGAAAAACGTCCAGAAATGATTGAAGCTACTGACTGAATGAAAGGAGCTGGCATCTCACTCTCTTTGAATCTTCTTTATCATGCTAAGAGGAGCAGGAAAAAGCAAAAAATTTCAGAATTGCGCCTTGCAATGCGGAGAAATTACTGTTTGTGCATTTACAAAATTCATTGATTTTTGCCATTGAAAAACATCATGTTATTCATATACCAGAAATGATTGAAGCTACTGACTGAATGAAAGGAGCTGGCATCTCACTCTCTTTGAATCTTCTTTATCATGCTAAGAGGAGCAGGAAAAAGTAAAAAATTTCAGAATTGCATCTTGCAATGCGGAGAAATTACTGTTTGTGCATTTACAATATTCAATGATTTTTGCCATTGAAAAACGTCCAGAAATGATTGAAGCTACTGACTGAACGAAAGGAGCTGGCATCTCACTCTCTTTGAATCTTCTTTATCATGCTAAGAGGAGCAGGAAAAAGCAAAAAATTTCAGAATTGCACCTTGCAATGCGGAGAAATTACTGTTTGTGCATTTACAATATTCATTGATTTTTGCCATTGAAAAACATCATGTTATTCATATACCAGAAATGTTTGAAGCTACTGACTGAATGAAAGGAGCTGGCATCTCACTCTCTTTGAATCTTCTTCATAATGCTAAGAGGAGCAGGAAAAAGCAAAAAATTTCAGAATTGCACCTTGCAATGCGGAGAAATTACTGTTTGTGCATTTACAATATTCATTGATTTTTGCCATTGAAAAACGTCCAGAAATGATTGAAGCTACTGACTGAATGAAAGGAGCTGGCATCTCACTCTCTTTGAATCTTCTTTATCATGCTATGAGGAGCAGGAAAAAGCAAAAAATTTCAGAATTGCACCTTGCAATGCGGAGAAATTACTGTTTGTGCATTTACAATATTCATTGATTTTTGCCATTGAAAAACGTCCAGAAATGATTGAAGCTACTGACTGAATGAAAGGAGCTGGCATCTCACTCTCTTTGAATCTTCTTTATCATGCTAAGAGGAGCAGGAAAAAGCAAAAAATTTCAGAATTGCACCTTGCAATGCGGAGAAATTACTGTTTGTGCATTTACAATATTCATTGATTTTTGCCATTGAAAAACATCATGTTATTCATATACCAGAAATGTTTGAAGCTACTGACTGAATGAAAGGAGCTGGCATCTCACTCTCTTTGAATCTTCTTTATCATGCTAAGAGGAGCAGGAAAAAGCAAAAAATTTCAGAATTGCACCTTGCAATGCGGATAAATTACTGTTTGTGCATTTACAATATTCATTGATTTTTGCCATTGAAAAACATCATGTTATTCATATACCAGAAATGATTGAAGCTACTGACTGAATGAAAGGAGCTGGCATCTCACTCTCTTTGAATCTTCTTTATCATGCTAACAGGAGCAGGAAAAAGCAAAAAATTTCAGAATTGCACCTTGCAATGCGGAGAAATTACTGTTTGTGCATTTACAATATTCATTGATTTTTGCAATTGAAAAACGTCCAGAAATGATTGAAGCTACCGACTGAATGAAACGAGCTGGCATCTCACTCTCTTTGAATCTTCTTTATCATGCTAAGAGGAGCAGGAAAAAGCAAAAAATTTCAGAATTGCGCCTTGCAATGCGGAGAAATTACTGTTTGTGCATTTACAAAATTCATTGATTTTTGCCATTGAAAAACATCATGTTATTCATATACCAGAAATGATTGAAGCTACTGACTGAATGAAAGGAGCTGGCATCTCACTCTCTTTGAATCTTCTTTATCATGCTAAGAGGAGCAGGAAAAAGTAAAAAATTTCAGAATTGCACCTTGCAATGCGGAGAAATTACTGTTTGTGCATTTACAATATTCATTGATTTTTGCCATTGAAAAACGTCCAGAAATGATTGAAGCTACTGACTGAATGAAAGGAGCTGGCATCTCACTCTCTTTGAATCTTCTTTATCATGCTAAGAGGAGCAGGAAAAAGCAAAAAATTTCAGAATTGCACCTTGCAATGCGGAGAAATTACTGTTTGTGCATTTACAATATTCATTGATTTTTGCGATTGAAAAACATCATGTTATTCATATACCGTAAATGATTGAAGCTACTGACTGAATGAAAGGAGCTGGCATCTCACTCTCTTTGAATCTTCTTTATCATGCTAAGAGGAGCAGGAAAAAGTAAAAAATTTCAGAATTGCATCTTGCAATGCGGAGAAATTACTGTTTGTGCATTTACAATATTCAATGATTTTTGCCATTGAAAAACGTCCAGAAATGATTGAAGCTACTGACTGAACGAAATGAGCTGGCATCTCACTCTCTTTGAATCTTCTTTATCATGCTAAGAGGAGCAGGAAAAAGCAAAAAATTTCAGAATTGCACCTTGCAATGCGGAGAAATTACTGTTTGTGCATTTACAATATTCATTGATTTTTGCCATTGAAAAACATCATGTTATTCATATACCAGAAATGTTTGAAGCTACTGACTGAATGAAAGGAGCTGGCATCTCACTCTCTTTGAATCTTCTTCATAATGCTAAGAGGAGCAGGAAAAAGCAAAAAATTTCAGAATTGCACCTTGCAATGCGGAGAAATTACTGTTTGTGCATTTACAATATTCATTGATTTTTGCCATTGAAAAACGTCCAGAAATGATTGAAGCTACTGACTGAATGAAAGGAGCTGGCATCTCACTCTCTTTGAATCTTCTTTATCATGCTAGGATTAGCAGGAAAAAGCAAAAAATTTCAGAATTGCACTTTGCAATGTGGAGATATTACTGTTTGTGCATTTACAATATTCATTGATTTTTGCCATTGAAAAACGTCCAGAAATGATTGAAGCTACTGACTGAATGAAAGGAGCTGGCATCTCACTCTCTTTGAATCTTCTTTATCATGCTAAGAGGAGCAGGAAAAAGCAAAAAATTTCAGAATTGCACCTTGCAATGCGGAGAAATTACTGTTTGTGCATTTACAATATTCATTGATTTTTGCCATTGAAAAACATGTTATTCATATACCAGAAATGTTTGAAGCTACTGACTGAATGAAAGGAGCTGGCATCTCACTCTCTTTGAATCTTCTTTATCATGCTAAGAGGAGCAGGAAAAAGCAAAAAATTTCAGAATTGCACCTTGCAATGCGGAGAAATTACTGTTTGTGCATTTACAATATTCATTGATTTTTGCCTTTGAAAAACGTCCAGAAATGATTGAAGCTACTGACTGAATGAAAGGAGCTGGCATCTCACTCTCTTTGAATCTTGTTTATCATGCTAAGAGGAGCAGGAAAAAGCAAAAAATTTCAGAATTGCACCTTGCAATGCGGAGAAATTACTGTTTGTGCATTTACAATATTCATTGATTTTTGCCATTGAAAAACGTCCAGAAATGATTGAAGCTACTGACTGAATGAAAGGAGCTGGCATCTCACTCTCTTTGAATCTTCTTTATCATGCTAAGAGGAGCAGGAAAAAGCAAAAAATTTCAGAATTGCACCTTGCAATGCGGAGAAATTACTGTTTGTGCATTTACAATATTCATTGATTTTTGCCATTGAAAAACGTCCAGAAATGATTGAAGCTACTGACTGAATGAAAGGAGCTGGCATCTCACTCTCTTTGAATCTTCTTTATCATGCTAAGAGGAGCAGGAAAAAGCAAAAAATTTCAGAATTGCGCCTTGCAATGCGGAGAAATTACTGTTTGTGCATTTACAAAATTCATTGATTTTTGCCATTGAAAAACATCATGTTATTCATATACCAGAAATGATTGAAGCTACTGACTGAATGAAAGGAGCTGGCATCTCACTCTCTTTGAATCTTCTTTATCATGCTAAGAGGAGCAGGAAAAAGTAAAAAATTTCAGAATTGCACCTTGCAATGCGGAGAAATTACTGTTTGTGCATTTACAATATTCATTGATTTTTGCCATTGAAAAACGTCCAGAAATGATTGAAGCTACTGACTGAATGAAAGGAGCTGGCATCTCACTCTCTTTGAATCTTCTTTATCATGCTAAGAGGAGCAGGAAAAAGCAAAAAATTTCAGAATTGCACCTTGCAATGCGGAGAAATTACTGTTTGTGCATTTACAATATTCATTGATTTTTGCGATTGAAAAACATCATGTTATTCATATACCGTAAATGATTGAAGCTACTGACTGAATGAAAGGAGCTGGCATCTCACTCTCTTTGAATCTTCTTTATCATGCTAAGAGGAGCAGGAAAAAGTAAAAAATTTCAGAATTGCATCTTGCAATGCGGAGAAATTACTGTTTGTGCATTTACAATATTCAATGATTTTTGCCATTGAAAAACGTCCAGAAATGATTGAAGCTACTGACTGAACGAAAGGAGCTGGCATCTCACTCTCTTTGAATCTTCTTTATCATGCTAAGAGGAGCAGGAAAAAGCAAAAAATTTCAGAATTGCACCTTGCAATGCGGAGAAATTACTGTTTGTGCATTTACAATATTCATTGATTTTTGCCATTGAAAAACATCATGTTATTCATATACCAGAAATGTTTGAAGCTACTGACTGAATGAAAGGAGCTGGCATCTCACTCTCTTTGAATCTTCTTCATAATGCTAAGAGGAGCAGGAAAAAGCAAAAAATTTCAGAATTGCACCTTGCAATGCGGAGAAATTACTGTTTGTGCATTTACAATATTCATTGATTTTTGCCATTGAAAAACGTCCAGAAATGATTGAAGCTACTGACTGAATGAAAGGAGCTGGCATCTCACTCTCTTTGAATCTTCTTTATCATGCTATGAGGAGCAGGAAAAAGCAAAAAATTTCAGAATTGCACCTTGCAATGCGGAGAAATTACTGTTTGTGCATTTACAATATTCATTGATTTTTGCCATTGAAAAACGTCCAGAAATGATTGAATCTACTGACTGAATGAAAGGAGCTGGCATCTCACTCTCTTTGAATCTTCTTTATCATGCTAAGAGGAGCAGGAAAAAGCAAAAAATTTCAGAATTGCACCTTGCAATGCGGAGAAATTACTGTTTGTGCATTTACAATATTCATTGATTTTTGCCATTGAAAAACATCATGTTATTCATATACCAGAAATGTTTGAAGCTACTGACTGAATGAAAGGAGCTGGCATCTCACTCTCTTTGAATCTTCTTTATCATGCTAAGAGGAGCAGGAAAAAGCAAAAAATTTCAGAATTGCACCTTGCAATGCGGATAAATTACTGTTTGTGCATTTACAATATTCATTGATTTTTGCCATTGAAAAACATCATGTTATTCATATACCAGAAATGATTAAAGCTACTGACTGAATGAAAGGAGCTGGCATCTCACTCTCTTTGAATCTTCTTTATCATGCTAACAGGAGCAGGAAAAAGCAAAAAATTTCAGAATTGCACCTTGCAATGCGGAGAAATTACTGTTTGTGCATTTACAATATTCATTGATTTTTGCAATTGAAAAACGTCCAGAAATGATTGAAGCTACCGACTGAATGAAACGAGCTGGCATCTCACTCTCTTTGAATCTTCTTTATCATGCTAAGAGGAGCAGGAAAAAGCAAAAAATTTCAGAATTGCGCCTTGCAATGCGGAGAAATTACTGTTTGTGCATTTACAAAATTCATTGATTTTTACCATTGAAAAACATCATGTTATTCATATACCAGAAATGATTGAAGCTACTGACTGAATGAAAGGAGCTGGCATCTCACTCTCTTTGAATCTTCTTTATCATGCTAAGAGGAGCAGGAAAAAGTAAAAAATTTCAGAATTGCACCTTGCAATGCGGAGAAATTACTGTTTGTGCATTTACAATATTCATTGATTTTTGCCATTGAAAAACGTCCAGAAATGATTGAAGCTACTGACTGAATGAAAGGAGCTGGCATCTCACTCTCTTTGAATCTTCTTTATCATGCTAAGAGGAGCAGGAAAAAGCAAAAAATTTCAGAATTGCACCTTGCAATGCGGAGAAATTACTGTTTGTGCATTTACAATATTCATTGATTTTTGCGATTGAAAAACATCATGTTATTCATATACCGTAAATGATTGAAGCTACTGACTGAATGAAAGGAGCTGGCATCTCACTCTCTTTGAATCTTCTTTATCATGCTAAGAGGAGCAGGAAAAAGTAAAAAATTTCAGAATTGCATCTTGCAATGCGGAGAAATTACTGTTTGTGCATTTACAATATTCAATGATTTTTGCCATTGAAAAACGTCCAGAAATGATTGAAGCTACTGACTGAACGAAATGAGCTGGCATCTCACTCTCTTTGAATCTTCTTTATCATGCTAAGAGGAGCAGGAAAAAGCAAAAAATTTCAGAATTGCACCTTGCAATGCGGAGAAATTACTGTTTGTGCATTTACAATATTCATTGATTTTTGCCATTGAAAAACATCATGTTATTCATATACCAGAAATGTTTGAAGCTACTGACTGAATGAAAGGAGCTGGCATCTCACTCTCTTTGAATCTTCTTCATAATGCTAAGAGGAGCAGGAAAAAGCAAAAAATTTCAGAATTGCACCTTGCAATGCGGAGAAATTACTGTTTGTGCATTTACAATATTCATTGATTTTTGCCATTGAAAAACGTCCAGAAATGATTGAAGCTACTGACTGAATGAAAGGAGCTGGCATCTCACTCTCTTTGAATCTTCTTTATCATGCTAGGATTAGCAGGAAAAAGCAAAAAATTTCAGAATTGCACTTTGCAATGTGGAGATATTACTGTTTGTGCATTTACAATATTCATTGATTTTTGCCTTTGAAAAACGTCCAGAAATGATTGAAGCTACTGACTGAATGAAAGGAGCTGGCATCTCACTCTCTTTGAATCTTGTTTATCATGCTAAGAGGAGCAGGAAAAAGCAAAAAATTTCAGAATTGCACCTTGCAATGCGGAGAAATTACTGTTTGTGCATTTACAATATTCATTGATTTTTGCCATTGAAAAACGTCCAGAAATGATTGAAGCTACTGACTGAATGAAAGGAGCTGGCATCTCACTCTCTTTGAATCTTCTTTATCATGCTAAGAGGAGCAGGAAAAAGCAAAAAATTTCAGAATTGCACCTTGCAATGCGGAGAAATTACTGTTTGTGCATTTACAATATTCATTGATTTTTGCCATTGAAAAACGTCCAGAAATGATTGAAGCTACTGACTGAATGAAAGGAGCTGGCATCTCACTCTCTTTGAATCTTCTTTATCATGCTAAGAGGAGCAGGAAAAAGCAAAAAATTTCAGAATTGCGCCTTGCAATGCGGAGAAATTACTGTTTGTGCATTTACAAAATTCATTGATTTTTGCCATTGAAAAACATCATGTTATTCATATACCAGAAATGATTGAAGCTACTGACTGAATGAAAGGAGCTGGCATCTCACTCTCTTTGAATCTTCTTTATCATGCTAAGAGGAGCAGGAAAAAGTAAAAAATTTCAGAATTGCATCTTGCAATGCGGAGAAATTACTGTTTGTGCATTTACAATATTCAATGATTTTTGCCATTGAAAAACGTCCAGAAATGATTGAAGCTACTGACTGAACGAAAGGAGCTGGCATCTCACTCTCTTTGAATCTTCTTTATCATGCTAAGAGGAGCAGGAAAAAGCAAAAAATTTCAGAATTGCACCTTGCAATGCGGAGAAATTACTGTTTGTGCATTTACAATATTCATTGATTTTTGCCATTGAAAAACATCATGTTATTCATATACCAGAAATGTTTGAAGCTACTGACTGAATGAAAGGAGCTGGCATCTCACTCTCTTTGAATCTTCTTCATAATGCTAAGAGGAGCAGGAAAAAGCAAAAAATTTCAGAATTGCACCTTGCAATGCGGAGAAATTACTGTTTGTGCATTTACAATATTCATTGATTTTTGCCATTGAAAAACGTCCAGAAATGATTGAAGCTACTGACTGAATGAAAGGAGCTGGCATCTCACTCTCTTTGAATCTTCTTTATCATGCTATGAGGAGCAGGAAAAAGCAAAAAATTTCAGAATTGCACCTTGCAATGCGGAGAAATTACTGTTTGTGCATTTACAATATTCATTGATTTTTGCCATTGAAAAACGTCCAGAAATGATTGAAGCTACTGACTGAATGAAAGGAGCTGGCATCTCACTCTCTTTGAATCTTCTTTATCATGCTAAGAGGAGCAGGAAAAAGCAAAAAATTTCAGAATTGCACCTTGCAATGCGGAGAAATTACTGTTTGTGCATTTACAATATTCATTGATTTTTGCCATTGAAAAACATCATGTTATTCATATACCAGAAATGTTTGAAGCTACTGACTGAATGAAAGGAGCTGGCATCTCACTCTCTTTGAATCTTCTTTATCATGCTAAGAGGAGCAGGAAAAAGCAAAAAATTTCAGAATTGCACCTTGCAATGCGGATAAATTACTGTTTGTGCATTTACAATATTCATTGATTTTTGCCATTGAAAAACATCATGTTATTCATATACCAGAAATGATTGAAGCTACTGACTGAATGAAAGGAGCTGGCATCTCACTCTCTTTGAATCTTCTTTATCATGCTAACAGGAGCAGGAAAAAGCAAAAAATTTCAGAATTGCACCTTGCAATGCGGAGAAATTACTGTTTGTGCATTTACAATATTCATTGATTTTTGCAATTGAAAAACGTCCAGAAATGATTGAAGCTACCGACTGAATGAAACGAGCTGGCATCTCACTCTCTTTGAATCTTCTTTATCATGCTAAGAGGAGCAGGAAAAAGCAAAAAATTTCAGAATTGCGCCTTGCAATGCGGAGAAATTACTGTTTGTGCATTTACAAAATTCATTGATTTTTGCCATTGAAAAACATCATGTTATTCATATACCAGAAATGATTGAAGCTACTGACTGAATGAAAGGAGCTGGCATCTCACTCTCTTTGAATCTTCTTTATCATGCTAAGAGGAGCAGGAAAAAGTAAAAAATTTCAGAATTGCACCTTGCAATGCGGAGAAATTACTGTTTGTGCATTTACAATATTCATTGATTTTTGCCATTGAAAAACGTCCAGAAATGATTGAAGCTACTGACTGAATGAAAGGAGCTGGCATCTCACTCTCTTTGAATCTTCTTTATCATGCTAAGAGGAGCAGGAAAAAGCAAAAAATTTCAGAATTGCACCTTGCAATGCGGAGAAATTACTGTTTGTGCATTTACAATATTCATTGATTTTTGCGATTGAAAAACATCATGTTATTCATATACCGTAAATGATTGAAGCTACTGACTGAATGAAAGGAGCTGGCATCTCACTCTCTTTGAATCTTCTTTATCATGCTAAGAGGAGCAGGAAAAAGTAAAAAATTTCAGAATTGCATCTTGCAATGCGGAGAAATTACTGTTTGTGCATTTACAATATTCAATGATTTTTGCCATTGAAAAACGTCCAGAAATGATTGAAGCTACTGACTGAACGAAATGAGCTGGCATCTCACTCTCTTTGAATCTTCTTTATCATGCTAAGAGGAGCAGGAAAAAGCAAAAAATTTCAGAATTGCACCTTGCAATGCGGAGAAATTACTGTTTGTGCATTTACAATATTCATTGATTTTTGCCATTGAAAAACATCATGTTATTCATATACCAGAAATGTTTGAAGCTACTGACTGAATGAAAGGAGCTGGCATCTCACTCTCTTTGAATCTTCTTCATAATGCTAAGAGGAGCAGGAAAAAGCAAAAAATTTCAGAATTGCACCTTGCAATGCGGAGAAATTACTGTTTGTGCATTTACAATATTCATTGATTTTTGCCATTGAAAAACGTCCAGAAATGATTGAAGCTACTGACTGAATGAAAGGAGCTGGCATCTCACTCTCTTTGAATCTTCTTTATCATGCTATGAGGAGCAGGAAAAAGCAAAAAATTTCAGAATTGCACCTTGCAATGCGGAGAAATTACTGTTTGTGCATTTACAATATTCATTGATTTTTGCGATTGAAAAACATCATGTTATTCATATACCGTAAATGATTGAAGCTACTGACTGAATGAAAGGAGCTGGCATCTCACTCTCTTTGAATCTTCTTTATCATGCTAAGAGGAGCAGGAAAAAGTAAAAAATTTCAGAATTGCATCTTGCAATGCGGAGAAATTACTGTTTGTGCATTTACAATATTCAATGATTTTTGCCATTGAAAAACGTCCAGAAATGATTGAAGCTACTGACTGAACGAAATGAGCTGGCATCTCACTCTCTTTGAATCTTCTTTATCATGCTAAGAGGAGCAGGAAAAAGCAAAAAATTTCAGAATTGCACCTTGCAATGCGGAGAAATTACTGTTTGTGCATTTACAATATTCATTGATTTTTGCCATTGAAAAACATCATGTTATTCATATACCAGAAATGTTTGAAGCTACTGACTGAATGAAAGGAGCTGGCATCTCACTCTCTTTGAATCTTCTTCATAATGCTAAGAGGAGCAGGAAAAAGCAAAAAATTTCAGAATTGCACCTTGCAATGCGGAGAAATTACTGTTTGTGCATTTACAATATTCATTGATTTTTGCCATTGAAAAACGTCCAGAAATGATTGAAGCTACTGACTGAATGAAAGGAGCTGGCATCTCACTCTCTTTGAATCTTCTTTATCATGCTATGAGGAGCAGGAAAAAGCAAAAAATTTCAGAATTGCACCTTGCAATGCGGAGAAATTACTGTTTGTGCATTTACAATATTCATTGATTTTTGCCATTGAAAAACGTCCAGAAATGATTGAAGCTACTGACTGAATGAAAGGAGCTGGCATCTCACTCTCTTTGAATCTTCTTTATCATGCTAAGAGGAGCAGGAAAAAGCAAAAAATTTCAGAATTGCACCTTGCAATGCGGAGAAATTACTGTTTGTGCATTTACAATATTCATTGATTTTTGCCATTGAAAAACATCATGTTATTCATATACCAGAAATGTTTGAAGCTACTGACTGAATAAAAGGAGCTGGCATCTCACTCTCTTTGAATCTTCTTTACCATACTAAGAGGAGCAGGAAAAAGCAAAAAATTTCAGAATTGCACCTTGCAATGCGGAGAAATTACTGTTTGTGCATTTACAATATTCATTGATTTTTGCCATTGAAAAACATCATGTTATTCATATACCAGAAATGTTTGAAGCTACTGACTGAATGAAAGGAGCTGGCATCTCACTCTCTTTGAATCTTCTTTATCATGCTAAGAGGAGCAGGAAAAAGCAAAAAATTTCAGAATTGCACCTTGCAATGCGGATAAATTACTGTTTGTGCATTTACAATATTCATTGATTTTTGCCATTGAAAAACATCATGTTATTCATATACCAGAAATGATTGAAGCTACTGACTGAATGAAAGGAGCTGGCATCTCACTCTCTTTGAATCTTCTTTATCATGCTAACAGGAGCAGGAAAAAGCAAAAAATTTCAGAATTGCACCTTGCAATGCGGAGAAATTACTGTTTGTGCATTTACAATATTCATTGATTTTTGCAATTGAAAAACGTCCAGAAATGATTGAAGCTACCGACTGAATGAAACGAGCTGGCATCTCACTCTCTTTGAATCTTCTTTATCATGCTAAGAGGAGCAGGAAAAAGCAAAAAATTTCAGAATTGCGCCTTGCAATGCGGAGAAATTACTGTTTGTGCATTTACAAAATTCATTGATTTTTGCCATTGAAAAACATCATGTTATTCATATACCAGAAATGATTGAAGCTACTGACTGAATGAAAGGAGCTGGCATCTCACTCTCTTTGAATCTTCTTTATCATGCTAAGAGGAGCAGGAAAAAGTAAAAAATTTCAGAATTGCACCTTGCAATGCGGAGAAATTACTGTTTGTGCATTTACAATATTCATTGATTTTTGCCATTGAAAAACGTCCAGAAATGATTGAAGCTACTGACTGAATGAAAGGAGCTGGCATCTCACTCTCTTTGAATCTTCTTTATCATGCTAAGAGGAGCAGGAAAAAGCAAAAAATTTCAGAATTGCACCTTGCAATGCGGAGAAATTACTGTTTGTGCATTTACAATATTCATTGATTTTTGCGATTGAAAAACATCATGTTATTCATATACCGTAAATGATTGAAGCTACTGACTGAATGAAAGGAGCTGGCATCTCACTCTCTTTGAATCTTCTTTATCATGCTAAGAGGAGCAGGAAAAAGTAAAAAATTTCAGAATTGCATCTTGCAATGCGGAGAAATTACTGTTTGTGCATTTACAATATTCAATGATTTTTGCCATTGAAAAACGTCCAGAAATGATTGAAGCTACTGACTGAACGAAATGAGCTGGCATCTCACTCTCTTTGAATCTTCTTTATCATGCTAAGAGGAGCAGGAAAAAGCAAAAAATTTCAGAATTGCACCTTGCAATGCGGAGAAATTACTGTTTGTGCATTTACAATATTCATTGATTTTTGCCATTGAAAAACATCATGTTATTCATATACCAGAAATGTTTGAAGCTACTGACTGAATGAAAGGAGCTGGCATCTCACTCTCTTTGAATCTTCTTCATAATGCTAAGAGGAGCAGGAAAAAGCAAAAAATTTCACAATTGCACCTTGCAATGCGGAGAAATTACTGTTTGTGCATTTACAATATTCATTGATTTTTGCCATTGAAAAACGTCCAGAAATGATTGAAGCTACTGACTGAATGAAAGGAGCTGGCATCTCACTCTCTTTGAATCTTCTTTATCATGCTAGGATTAGCAGGAAAAAGCAAAAAATTTCAGAATTGCACTTTGCAATGTGGAGATATTACTGTTTGTGCATTTACAATATTCATTGATTTTTGCCTTTGAAAAACGTCCAGAAATGATTGAAGCTACTGACTGAATGAAAGGAGCTGGCATCTCACTCTCTTTGAATCTTGTTTATCATGCTAAGAGGAGCAGGAAAAAGCAAAAAATTTCAGAATTGCACCTTGCAATGCGGAGAAATTACTGTTTGTGCATTTACAATATTCATTGATTTTTGCCATTGAAAAACGTCCAGAAATGATTGAAGCTACTGACTGAATGAAAGGAGCTGGCATCTCACTCTCTTTGAATCTTCTTTATCATGCTAAGAGGAGCAGGAAAAAGCAAAAAATTTCAGAATTGCACCTTGCAATGCGGAGAAATTACTGTTTGTGCATTTACAATATTCATTGATTTTTGCCATTGAAAAACGTCCAGAAATGATTGAAGCTACTGACTGAATGAAAGGAGCTGGCATCTCACTCTCTTTGAATCTTCTTTATCATGCTAAGAGGAGCAGGAAAAAGCAAAAAATTTCAGAATTGCGCCTTGCAATGCGGAGAAATTACTGTTTGTGCATTTACAAAATTCATTGATTTTTGCCATTGAAAAACATCATGTTATTCATATACCAGAAATGATTGAAGCTACTGACTGAATGAAAGGAGCTGGCATCTCACTCTCTTTGAATCTTCTTTATCATGCTAAGAGGAGCAGGAAAAAGTAAAAAATTTCAGAATTGCACCTTGCAATGCGGAGAAATTACTGTTTGTGCATTTACAATATTCATTGATTTTTGCCATTGAAAAACGTCCAGAAATGATTGAAGCTACTGACTGAATGAAAGGAGCTGGCATCTCACTCTCTTTGAATCTTCTTTATCATGCTAAGAGGAGCAGGAAAAAGCAAAAAATTTCAGAATTGCACCTTGCAATGCGGAGAAATTACTGTTTGTGCATTTACAATATTCATTGATTTTTGCGATTGAAAAACATCATGTTATTCATATACCGTAAATGATTGAAGCTACTGACTGAATGAAAGGAGCTGGCATCTCACTCTCTTTGAATCTTCTTTATCATGCTAAGAGGAGCAGGAAAAAGTAAAAAATTTCAGAATTGCATCTTGCAATGCGGAGAAATTACTGTTTGTGCATTTACAATATTCAATGATTTTTGCCATTGAAAAACGTCCAGAAATGATTGAAGCTACTGACTGAACGAAAGGAGCTGGCATCTCACTCTCTTTGAATCTTCTTTATCATGCTAAGAGGAGCAGGAAAAAGCAAAAAATTTCAGAATTGCACCTTGCAATGCGGAGAAATTACTGTTTGTGCATTTACAATATTCATTGATTTTTGCCATTGAAAAACATCATGTTATTCATATACCAGAAATGTTTGAAGCTACTGACTGAATGAAAGGAGCTGGCATCTCACTCTCTTTGAATCTTCTTCATAATGCTAAGAGGAGCAGGAAAAAGCAAAAAATTTCAGAATTGCACCTTGCAATGCGGAGAAATTACTGTTTGTGCATTTACAATATTCATTGATTTTTGCCATTGAAAAACGTCCAGAAATGATTGAAGCTACTGACTGAATGAAAGGAGCTGGCATCTCACTCTCTTTGAATCTTCTTTATCATGCTATGAGGAGCAGGAAAAAGCAAAAAATTTCAGAATTGCACCTTGCAATGCGGAGAAATTACTGTTTGTGCATTTACAATATTCATTGATTTTTGCCATTGAAAAACGTCCAGAAATGATTGAAGCTACTGACTGAATGAAAGGAGCTGGCATCTCACTCTCTTTGAATCTTCTTTATCATGCTAAGAGGAGCAGGAAAAAGCAAAAAATTTCAGAATTGCACCTTGCAATGCGGATAAATTACTGTTTGTGCATTTACAATATTCATTGATTTTTGCCATTGAAAAACATCATGTTATTCATATACCAGAAATGATTGAAGCTACTGACTGAATGAAAGGAGCTGGCATCTCACTCTCTTTGAATCTTCTTTATCATGCTAACAGGAGCAGGAAAAAGCAAAAAATTTCAGAATTGCACCTTGCAATGCGGAGAAATTACTGTTTGTGCATTTACAATATTCATTGATTTTTGCAATTGAAAAACGTCCAGAAATGATTGAAGCTACCGACTGAATGAAACGAGCTGGCATCTCACTCTCTTTGAATCTTCTTTATCATGCTAAGAGGAGCAGGAAAAAGCAAAAAATTTCAGAATTGCGCCTTGCAATGCGGAGAAATTACTGTTTGTGCATTTACAAAATTCATTGATTTTTGCCATTGAAAAACATCATGTTATTCATATACCAGAAATGATTGAAGCTACTGACTGAATGAAAGGAGCTGGCATCTCACTCTCTTTGAATCTTCTTTATCATGCTAAGAGGAGCAGGAAAAAGTAAAAAATTTCAGAATTGCACCTTGCAATGCGGAGAAATTACTGTTTGTGCATTTACAATATTCATTGATTTTTGCCATTGAAAAACGTCCAGAAATGATTGAAGCTACTGACTGAATGAAAGGAGCTGGCATCTCACTCTCTTTGAATCTTCTTTATCATGCTAAGAGGAGCAGGAAAAAGCAAAAAATTTCAGAATTGCACCTTGCAATGCGGAGAAATTACTGTTTGTGCATTTACAATATTCATTGATTTTTGCGATTGAAAAACATCATGTTATTCATATACCGTAAATGATTGAAGCTACTGACTGAATGAAAGGAGCTGGCATCTCACTCTCTTTGAATCTTCTTTATCATGCTAAGAGGAGCAGGAAAAAGTAAAAAATTTCAGAATTGCATCTTGCAATGCGGAGAAATTACTGTTTGTGCATTTACAATATTCAATGATTTTTGCCATTGAAAAACGTCCAGAAATGATTGAAGCTACTGACTGAACGAAATGAGCTGGCATCTCACTCTCTTTGAATCTTCTTTATCATGCTAAGAGGAGCAGGAAAAAGCAAAAAATTTCAGAATTGCACCTTGCAATGCGGAGAAATTACTGTTTGTGCATTTACAATATTCATTGATTTTTGCCATTGAAAAACATCATGTTATTCATATACCAGAAATGTTTGAAGCTACTGACTGAATGAAAGGAGCTGGCATCTCACTCTCTTTGAATCTTCTTCATAATGCTAAGAGGAGCAGGAAAAAGCAAAAAATTTCAGAATTGCACCTTGCAATGCGGAGAAATTACTGTTTGTGCATTTACAATATTCATTGATTTTTGCCATTGAAAAACGTCCAGAAATGATTGAAGCTACTGACTGAATGAAAGGAGCTGGCATCTCACTCTCTTTGAATCTTCTTTATCATGCTATGAGGAGCAGGAAAAAGCAAAAAATTTCAGAATTGCACCTTGCAATGCGGAGAAATTACTGTTTGTGCATTTACAATATTCATTGATTTTTGCGATTGAAAAACATCATGTTATTCATATACCGTAAATGATTGAAGCTACTGACTGAATGAAAGGAGCTGGCATCTCACTCTCTTTGAATCTTCTTTATCATGCTAAGAGGAGCAGGAAAAAGTAAAAAATTTCAGAATTGCATCTTGCAATGCGGAGAAATTACTGTTTGTGCATTTACAATATTCAATGATTTTTGCCATTGAAAAACGTCCAGAAATGATTGAAGCTACTGACTGAACGAAATGAGCTGGCATCTCACTCTCTTTGAATCTTCTTTATCATGCTAAGAGGAGCAGGAAAAAGCAAAAAATTTCAGAATTGCACCTTGCAATGCGGAGAAATTACTGTTTGTGCATTTACAATATTCATTGATTTTTGCCATTGAAAAACATCATGTTATTCATATACCAGAAATGTTTGAAGCTACTGACTGAATGAAAGGAGCTGGCATCTCACTCTCTTTGAATCTTCTTCATAATGCTAAGAGGAGCAGGAAAAAGCAAAAAATTTCAGAATTGCACCTTGCAATGCGGAGAAATTACTGTTTGTGCATTTACAATATTCATTGATTTTTGCCATTGAAAAACGTCCAGAAATGATTGAAGCTACTGACTGAATGAAAGGAGCTGGCATCTCACTCTCTTTGAATCTTCTTTATCATGCTATGAGGAGCAGGAAAAAGCAAAAAATTTCAGAATTGCACCTTGCAATGCGGAGAAATTACTGTTTGTGCATTTACAATATTCATTGATTTTTGCCATTGAAAAACGTCCAGAAATGATTGAAGCTACTGACTGAATGAAAGGAGCTGGCATCTCACTCTCTTTGAATCTTCTTTATCATGCTAAGAGGAGCAGGAAAAAGCAAAAAATTTCAGAATTGCACCTTGCAATGCGGAGAAATTACTGTTTGTGCATTTACAATATTCATTGATTTTTGCCATTGAAAAACATCATGTTATTCATATACCAGAAATGTTTGAAGCTACTGACTGAATAAAAGGAGCTGGCATCTCACTCTCTTTGAATCTTCTTTACCATACTAAGAGGAGCAGGAAAAAGCAAAAAATTTCAGAATTGCACCTTGCAATGCGGAGAAATTACTGTTTGTGCATTTACAATATTCATTGATTTTTGCCATTGAAAAACATCATGTTATTCATATACCAGAAATGTTTGAAGCTACTGACTGAATGAAAGGAGCTGGCATCTCACTCTCTTTGAATCTTCTTTATCATGCTAAGAGGAGCAGGAAAAAGCAAAAAATTTCAGAATTGCACCTTGCAATGCGGATAAATTACTGTTTGTGCATTTACAATATTCATTGATTTTTGCCATTGAAAAACATCATGTTATTCATATACCAGAAATGATTGAAGCTACTGACTGAATGAAAGGAGCTGGCATCTCACTCTCTTTGAATCTTCTTTATCATGCTAACAGGAGCAGGAAAAAGCAAAAAATTTCAGAATTGCACCTTGCAATGCGGAGAAATTACTGTTTGTGCATTTACAATATTCATTGATTTTTGCAATTGAAAAACGTCCAGAAATGATTGAAGCTACCGACTGAATGAAACGAGCTGGCATCTCACTCTCTTTGAATCTTCTTTATCATGCTAAGAGGAGCAGGAAAAAGCAAAAAATTTCAGAATTGCGCCTTGCAATGCGGAGAAATTACTGTTTGTGCATTTACAAAATTCATTGATTTTTGCCATTGAAAAACATCATGTTATTCATATACCAGAAATGATTGAAGCTACTGACTGAATGAAAGGAGCTGGCATCTCACTCTCTTTGAATCTTCTTTATCATGCTAAGAGGAGCAGGAAAAAGTAAAAAATTTCAGAATTGCACCTTGCAATGCGGAGAAATTACTGTTTGTGCATTTACAATATTCATTGATTTTTGCCATTGAAAAACGTCCAGAAATGATTGAAGCTACTGACTGAATGAAAGGAGCTGGCATCTCACTCTCTTTGAATCTTCTTTATCATGCTAAGAGGAGCAGGAAAAAGCAAAAAATTTCAGAATTGCACCTTGCAATGCGGAGAAATTACTGTTTGTGCATTTACAATATTCATTGATTTTTGCGATTGAAAAACATCATGTTATTCATATACCGTAAATGATTGAAGCTACTGACTGAATGAAAGGAGCTGGCATCTCACTCTCTTTGAATCTTCTTTATCATGCTAAGAGGAGCAGGAAAAAGTAAAAAATTTCAGAATTGCATCTTGCAATGCGGAGAAATTACTGTTTGTGCATTTACAATATTCAATGATTTTTGCCATTGAAAAACGTCCAGAAATGATTGAAGCTACTGACTGAACGAAATGAGCTGGCATCTCACTCTCTTTGAATCTTCTTTATCATGCTAAGAGGAGCAGGAAAAAGCAAAAAATTTCAGAATTGCACCTTGCAATGCGGAGAAATTACTGTTTGTGCATTTACAATATTCATTGATTTTTGCCATTGAAAAACATCATGTTATTCATATACCAGAAATGTTTGAAGCTACTGACTGAATGAAAGGAGCTGGCATCTCACTCTCTTTGAATCTTCTTCATAATGCTAAGAGGAGCAGGAAAAAGCAAAAAATTTCACAATTGCACCTTGCAATGCGGAGAAATTACTGTTTGTGCATTTACAATATTCATTGATTTTTGCCATTGAAAAACGTCCAGAAATGATTGAAGCTACTGACTGAATGAAAGGAGCTGGCATCTCACTCTCTTTGAATCTTCTTTATCATGCTAGGATTAGCAGGAAAAAGCAAAAAATTTCAGAATTGCACTTTGCAATGTGGAGATATTACTGTTTGTGCATTTACAATATTCATTGATTTTTGCCTTTGAAAAACGTCCAGAAATGATTGAAGCTACTGACTGAATGAAAGGAGCTGGCATCTCACTCTCTTTGAATCTTGTTTATCATGCTAAGAGGAGCAGGAAAAAGCAAAAAATTTCAGAATTGCACCTTGCAATGCGGAGAAATTACTGTTTGTGCATTTACAATATTCATTGATTTTTGCCATTGAAAAACGTCCAGAAATGATTGAAGCTACTGACTGAATGAAAGGAGCTGGCATCTCACTCTCTTTGAATCTTCTTTATCATGCTAAGAGGAGCAGGAAAAAGCAAAAAATTTCAGAATTGCACCTTGCAATGCGGAGAAATTACTGTTTGTGCATTTACAATATTCATTGATTTTTGCCATTGAAAAACGTCCAGAAATGATTGAAGCTACTGACTGAATGAAAGGAGCTGGCATCTCACTCTCTTTGAATCTTCTTTATCATGCTAAGAGGAGCAGGAAAAAGCAAAAAATTTCAGAATTGCGCCTTGCAATGCGGAGAAATTACTGTTTGTGCATTTACAAAATTCATTGATTTTTGCCATTGAAAAACATCATGTTATTCATATACCAGAAATGATTGAAGCTACTGACTGAATGAAAGGAGCTGGCATCTCACTCTCTTTGAATCTTCTTTATCATGCTAAGAGGAGCAGGAAAAAGTAAAAAATTTCAGAATTGCACCTTGCAATGCGGAGAAATTACTGTTTGTGCATTTACAATATTCATTGATTTTTGCCATTGAAAAACGTCCAGAAATGATTGAAGCTACTGACTGAATGAAAGGAGCTGGCATCTCACTCTCTTTGAATCTTCTTTATCATGCTAAGAGGAGCAGGAAAAAGCAAAAAATTTCAGAATTGCACCTTGCAATGCGGAGAAATTACTGTTTGTGCATTTACAATATTCATTGATTTTTGCGATTGAAAAACATCATGTTATTCATATACCGTAAATGATTGAAGCTACTGACTGAATGAAAGGAGCTGGCATCTCACTCTCTTTGAATCTTCTTTATCATGCTAAGAGGAGCAGGAAAAAGTAAAAAATTTCAGAATTGCATCTTGCAATGCGGAGAAATTACTGTTTGTGCATTTACAATATTCAATGATTTTTGCCATTGAAAAACGTCCAGAAATGATTGAAGCTACTGACTGAACGAAAGGAGCTGGCATCTCACTCTCTTTGAATCTTCTTTATCATGCTAAGAGGAGCAGGAAAAAGCAAAAAATTTCAGAATTGCACCTTGCAATGCGGAGAAATTACTGTTTGTGCATTTACAATATTCATTGATTTTTGCCATTGAAAAACATCATGTTATTCATATACCAGAAATGTTTGAAGCTACTGACTGAATGAAAGGAGCTGGCATCTCACTCTCTTTGAATCTTCTTCATAATGCTAAGAGGAGCAGGAAAAAGCAAAAAATTTCAGAATTGCACCTTGCAATGCGGAGAAATTACTGTTTGTGCATTTACAATATTCATTGATTTTTGCCATTGAAAAACGTCCAGAAATGATTGAAGCTACTGACTGAATGAAAGGAGCTGGCATCTCACTCTCTTTGAATCTTCTTTATCATGCTATGAGGAGCAGGAAAAAGCAAAAAATTTCAGAATTGCACCTTGCAATGCGGAGAAATTACTGTTTGTGCATTTACAATATTCATTGATTTTTGCCATTGAAAAACGTCCAGAAATGATTGAAGCTACTGACTGAATGAAAGGAGCTGGCATCTCACTCTCTTTGAATCTTCTTTATCATGCTAAGAGGAGCAGGAAAAAGCAAAAAATTTCAGAATTGCACCTTGCAATGCGGAGAAATTACTGTTTGTGCATTTACAATATTCATTGATTTTTGCCATTGAAAAACATCATGTTATTCATATACCAGAAATGTTTGAAGCTACTGACTGAATGAAAGGAGCTGGCATCTCACTCTCTTTGAATCTTCTTTATCATGCTAAGAGGAGCAGGAAAAAGCAAAAAATTTCAGAATTGCACCTTGCAATGCGGATAAATTACTGTTTGTGCATTTACAATATTCATTGATTTTTGCCATTGAAAAACATCATGTTATTCATATACCAGAAATGATTGAAGCTACTGACTGAATGAAAGGAGCTGGCATCTCACTCTCTTTGAATCTTCTTTATCATGCTAACAGGAGCAGGAAAAAGCAAAAAATTTCAGAATTGCACCTTGCAATGCGGAGAAATTACTGTTTGTGCATTTACAATATTCATTGATTTTTGCAATTGAAAAACGTCCAGAAATGATTGAAGCTACCGACTGAATGAAACGAGCTGGCATCTCACTCTCTTTGAATCTTCTTTATCATGCTAAGAGGAGCAGGAAAAAGCAAAAAATTTCAGAATTGCGCCTTGCAATGCGGAGAAATTACTGTTTGTGCATTTACAAAATTCATTGATTTTTGCCATTGAAAAACATCATGTTATTCATATACCAGAAATGATTGAAGCTACTGACTGAATGAAAGGAGCTGGCATCTCACTCTCTTTGAATCTTCTTTATCATGCTAAGAGGAGCAGGAAAAAGTAAAAAATTTCAGAATTGCACCTTGCAATGCGGAGAAATTACTGTTTGTGCATTTACAATATTCATTGATTTTTGCCATTGAAAAACGTCCAGAAATGATTGAAGCTACTGACTGAATGAAAGGAGCTGGCATCTCACTCTCTTTGAATCTTCTTTATCATGCTAAGAGGAGCAGGAAAAAGCAAAAAATTTCAGAATTGCACCTTGCAATGCGGAGAAATTACTGTTTGTGCATTTACAATATTCATTGATTTTTGCGATTGAAAAACATCATGTTATTCATATACCGTAAATGATTGAAGCTACTGACTGAATGAAAGGAGCTGGCATCTCACTCTCTTTGAATCTTCTTTATCATGCTAAGAGGAGCAGGAAAAAGTAAAAAATTTCAGAATTGCATCTTGCAATGCGGAGAAATTACTGTTTGTGCATTTACAATATTCAATGATTTTTGCCATTGAAAAACGTCCAGAAATGATTGAAGCTACTGACTGAACGAAATGAGCTGGCATCTCACTCTCTTTGAATCTTCTTTATCATGCTAAGAGGAGCAGGAAAAAGCAAAAAATTTCAGAATTGCACCTTGCAATGCGGAGAAATTACTGTTTGTGCATTTACAATATTCATTGATTTTTGCCATTGAAAAACATCATGTTATTCATATACCAGAAATGTTTGAAGCTACTGACTGAATGAAAGGAGCTGGCATCTCACTCTCTTTGAATCTTCTTCATAATGCTAAGAGGAGCAGGAAAAAGCAAAAAATTTCAGAATTGCACCTTGCAATGCGGAGAAATTACTGTTTGTGCATTTACAATATTCATTGATTTTTGCCATTGAAAAACGTCCAGAAATGATTGAAGCTACTGACTGAATGAAAGGAGCTGGCATCTCACTCTCTTTGAATCTTCTTTATCATGCTATGAGGAGCAGGAAAAAGCAAAAAATTTCAGAATTGCACCTTGCAATGCGGAGAAATTACTGTTTGTGCATTTACAATATTCATTGATTTTTGCGATTGAAAAACATCATGTTATTCATATACCGTAAATGATTGAAGCTACTGACTGAATGAAAGGAGCTGGCATCTCACTCTCTTTGAATCTTCTTTATCATGCTAAGAGGAGCAGGAAAAAGTAAAAAATTTCAGAATTGCATCTTGCAATGCGGAGAAATTACTGTTTGTGCATTTACAATATTCAATGATTTTTGCCATTGAAAAACGTCCAGAAATGATTGAAGCTACTGACTGAACGAAATGAGCTGGCATCTCACTCTCTTTGAATCTTCTTTATCATGCTAAGAGGAGCAGGAAAAAGCAAAAAATTTCAGAATTGCACCTTGCAATGCGGAGAAATTACTGTTTGTGCATTTACAATATTCATTGATTTTTGCCATTGAAAAACATCATGTTATTCATATACCAGAAATGTTTGAAGCTACTGACTGAATGAAAGGAGCTGGCATCTCACTCTCTTTGAATCTTCTTCATAATGCTAAGAGGAGCAGGAAAAAGCAAAAAATTTCAGAATTGCACCTTGCAATGCGGAGAAATTACTGTTTGTGCATTTACAATATTCATTGATTTTTGCCATTGAAAAACGTCCAGAAATGATTGAAGCTACTGACTGAATGAAAGGAGCTGGCATCTCACTCTCTTTGAATCTTCTTTATCATGCTATGAGGAGCAGGAAAAAGCAAAAAATTTCAGAATTGCACCTTGCAATGCGGAGAAATTACTGTTTGTGCATTTACAATATTCATTGATTTTTGCCATTGAAAAACGTCCAGAAATGATTGAAGCTACTGACTGAATGAAAGGAGCTGGCATCTCACTCTCTTTGAATCTTCTTTATCATGCTAAGAGGAGCAGGAAAAAGCAAAAAATTTCAGAATTGCACCTTGCAATGCGGAGAAATTACTGTTTGTGCATTTACAATATTCATTGATTTTTGCCATTGAAAAACATCATGTTATTCATATACCAGAAATGTTTGAAGCTACTGACTGAATAAAAGGAGCTGGCATCTCACTCTCTTTGAATCTTCTTTACCATACTAAGAGGAGCAGGAAATAGCAAAAAATTTCAGAATTGCACCTTGCAATGCGGAGAAATTACTGTTTGTGCATTTACAATATTCATTGATTTTTGCCATTGAAAAACGTCCAGAAATGATTGAAGCTACTGACTGAATGAAAGGAGCTGGCATCTCACTCTCTTTGAATCTTCTTTATCATGCTAAGAGGAGCAGGAAAAAGCAAAAAATTTCAGAATTGCACCTTGCAATGCGGAGAAATTACAGTTTGTGCATTTACAATATTCATTGATTTTTGCCATTGAAAAACGTCCAGAAATGATTGAAGCTACTGACTGAATGAAAGGAGCTGGCATCTCACTCTCTTTGAATCTTCTTTATCATGCTAAGAGGAGCAGGAAAAAGCAAAAAATTTCAGACTTGCACCTTGCAATGCGGAGAAATTACTGTTTGTGCATTTACAATATTCATTGATTTTTGCCATTGAAAAACATCATGTTATTCATATACCAGAAATGTTTGAAGCTACTGACTGAATGAAAGGAGCTGGAATCTCACTCTCTTTGAATCTTCTTTACCATGCTAAGAGGAGCAGGAAAAAGCAAAAAATTTCAGAATTGCACCTTGCAATGCGGAGAAATTACTGTTTGTGCATTTACAATATTCATTGATTTTTGCCATTGAAAAACGTCCAGAAATGATTGAAGCTACTGACTGAATGAAAGGAGCTGGCATCTCACTCTCTTTGAATCTTCTTTATCATGCTAAGAGGAGCAGGAAAAAGCAAAAAATTTCAGAATTGCACCTTGCAATGCGGAGAAATTACAGTTTGTGCATTTACAATGTTCATGGATTTTTGCCATTGAAAAACGTCCAGAAATGATTGAAGCTACTGACTGAATGAAAGGAGCTGGCATCTCACTCTCTTTGAATCTTCTTTATCATGCTAAGAGGAGCAGGAAAAAGCAAAAAATTTCAGAATTGCACCTTGCAATGCGGAGAAATTACTGTTTGTGCATTTACAATATTCATTGATTTTTGCCATTGAAAAACGTCCAGAAATGATTGAAGCTACTGACTGAATGAAAGGAGCTGGCATCTCACTCTCTTTGAATCTTCTTTATCATGCTAAGAGGAGCAGGAAAAAGCAAAAAATTTCAGAATTGCACCTTGCAATGCGGAGAAATTACTGTTTGTGCATTTACAATATTCATTGATTTTTGCCATTGAAAAACGTCCAGAAATGATTGAAGCTACTGACTGAATGAAAGGAGCTGGCATCTCACTCTCTTTGAATCTTCTTTATCATGCTAAGAGGAGCAGGAAAAAGCAAAAAATTTCAGAATTGCACCTTGCAATGCGGAGAAATTACTGTTTGTGCATTTACAATATTCATTGATTTTTGCCTTTGAAAAACGTCCAGAAATGATTGAAGCTACTGACTGAATGAAAGGAGCTGGCATCTCACTCTCTTTGAATCTTGTTTATCATGCTAAGAGGAGCAGGAAAAAGCAAAAAATTTCAGAATTGCACCTTGCAATGCGGAGAAATTACTGTTTGTGCATTTACAATATTCATTGATTTTTGCCATTGAAAAACGTCCAGAAATGATTGAAGCTACTGACTGAATGAAAGGAGCTGGCATCTCACTCTCTTTGAATCTTCTTTATCATGCTAAGAGGAGCAGGAAAAAGCAAAAAATTTCAGAATTGCACCTTGCAATGCGGAGAAATTACTGTTTGTGCATTTACAATATTCATTGATTTTTGCCATTGAAAAACGTCCAGAAATGATTGAAGCTACTGACTGAATGAAAGGAGCTGGCATCTCACTCTCTTTGAATCTTCTTTATCATGCTAAGAGGAGCAGGAAAAAGCAAAAAATTTCAGAATTGCGCCTTGCAATGCGGAGAAATTACTGTTTGTGCATTTACAAAATTCATTGATTTTTGCCATTGAAAAACATCATGTTATTCATATACCAGAAATGATTGAAGCTACTGACTGAATGAAAGGAGCTGGCATCTCACTCTCTTTGAATCTTCTTTATCATGCTAAGAGGAGCAGGAAAAAGTAAAAAATTTCAGAATTGCACCTTGCAATGCGGAGAAATTACTGTTTGTGCATTTACAATATTCATTGATTTTTGCCATTGAAAAACGTCCAGAAATGATTGAAGCTACTGACTGAATGAAAGGAGCTGGCATCTCACTCTCTTTGAATCTTCTTTATCATGCTAAGAGGAGCAGGAAAAAGCAAAAAATTTCAGAATTGCACCTTGCAATGCGGAGAAATTACTGTTTGTGCATTTACAATATTCATTGATTTTTGCCATTGAAAAACATCATGTTATTCATATACCAGAAATGTTTGAAGCTACTTACTGAATGAAAGGAGCTGACATCTCACTCTCTTTGAATCTTCTTTATCATGCTAAGAGGAGCAGGAAAAAGCAAAAAATTTCAGAATTGCACCTTGCAATGCGGAGAAATTACTGTTTGTGCATTTACAATATTCATTGATTTTTGCCATTGAAAAACGTCCAGAAATGATTGAAGCTACTGACTGAATGAAAGGAGCTGGCATCTCACTCTCTCTGAAACTTCTTTATCATGCTAAGAGGAGCAGGAAAAAGCAAAAAATTTCAGAATTGCACCTTGCAATGCGGAGAAATTACTGTTTGTGCATTTACAATATTCATTGATTTTTGCCATTGAAAAACGTCCAGAAATGATTGAAGCTACTGACTGAATGAAAGGAGCTGGCATCTCACTCTCTTTGAATCTTCTTTATCATGCTAAGAGGAGCAGGAAAAAGCAAAAAATTTCAGAATTGCACCTTGCAATGCGGAGAAATTACAGTTTGTGCATTTACAATATTCATTGATTTTTGCCATTGAAAAACGTCCAGAAATGATTGAAGCTACTGACTGAATGAAAGGAGCTGGCATCTCACTCTCTTTGAATCTTCTTTATCATGCTAAGAGGAGCAGGAAAAAGCAAAAAATTTCAGAATTGCACCTTGCAATGCGGAGAAATTACTGTTTGTGCATTTACAATATTCATTGATTTTTGCCATTGAAAAACGTCCAGAAATGATTGAAGCTACTGACTGAATGAAAGGAGCTGGCATCTCACTCTCTTTGAATCTTCTTTATCATGCTAAGAGTAGCAGGAAAAAGCAAAAAATTTCAAAATTGCACCTTGCAATGCGGAGAAATTACTGTTTGTGCATTTACAATATTCATTGATTTTTGCCATTGAAAAACATGTTATTCATATACCAGAAATGTTTGAAGCTCCTGACTGAATGAAAGGAGCTGGCACCTCACTCTCTTTGAATCTTCTTTATCATGCTAAGAGGAGCAGGAAAAAGCAAAAAATTTCAGAATTGCACCTTGCAATGCGGAGAAATTACTGTTTGTGCATTTACAATATTCATTGATTTTTGCCATTGAAAAACGTCCAGAAATGATTGAAGCTACTGACTGAATGAAAGGAGCTGGCATCTCACTCTCTTTGAATCTTCTTTATCATGCTAAGAGGAGCAGGAAAAAGCAAAAAATTTCAGAATTGCACCTTGCAATGCGGAGAAATTACTGTTTGTGCATTTACAATTCATTGATTTTTGCCATTGAAAAACGTCCAGAAATGATTGAAGCTACTGACTGAATGAAAGGAGCTGGCATCTCACTCTCTTTGAATCTTCTTTATCATGCTAAGAGGAGCAGGAAAAAGCAAAAAAATTCAGAATTGCACCTTGCAATGCGGAGAAATTACTGTTTGTGCATTTACAAAATTCATTGATTTTTGCCATTGAAAAACATCATGTTATTCATATACCAGAAATGATTGAAGCTACTGACTGAATGAAAGGAGCTGGCATCTCACTCTCTTTGAATCTTCTTTATCATGCTAAGAGGAGCAGGAAAAAGCAAAAAATTTCAGAATTGCACCTTGCAATGCGGAGAAATTACTGTTTGTGCATTTACAATATTCATTGATTTTTGCCATTGAAAAACGTCCAGAAATGATTGAAGCTACTGACTGAATGAAACGAGCTGGCATCTCACTCTCTTTGAATCTTCTTTATCATGCTAAGAGGAGCAGGAAAAAGCAAAAAATTTCAGAATTGCACCTTGCAATGTGGAGAAATTACTGTTTGTGCATTTACAATATTCATTGATTTTTGCCATTGAAAAACGTCCAGAAATGATTGAAGCTACTGACTGAATGAAAGGAGCTGGCATCTCACTCTCTTTGAATCTTCTTTATCATGCTAAGAGGAGCAGGAAAAAGCAAAAAATTTCAGAATTGCACCTTGCAATGCGGAGAAATTACTGTTTGTGCATTTACAATATTCATTGATTTTTGCGATTGAAAAACATCATGTTATTCATATACCAGAAATGATTGAAGCTACTGACTGAATGAAAGGAGCTGGCATCTCACTCTCTTTGAATCTTCTTTATCATGCTAAGAGGAGCAGGAAAAAGTAAAAAATTTCAGAATTGCACCTTGCAATGCGGAGAAATTACTGTTTGTGCATTTACAATATTCAATGATTTTTGCCATTGAAAAACGTCCAGAAATGATTGAAGCTACTGACTGAATGAAAGGAGCTGGCATCTCACTCTCTTTGAATCTTGTTTATCATGCTAAGAGGAGCACGAAAAAGCAAAAAATTTCAGAATTGCACCTTGCAATGCGGAGAAATTACTGTTTGTGCATTTACAATATTCATTGATTTTTGCCATTGAAAAACGTCCAGAAATGATTGAAGCTACTGACTGAATGAAAGGAGCTGGCATCTCACTCTCTTTGAATCTTCTTTATCATGCTAAGAGGAGCAGGAAAAAGCAAAAAATTTCAGAATTGCACCTTGCAATGCGGAGAAATTACTGTTTGTGCATTTACTATATTCATTGATTTTTGCCATTGAAAAACATCGTTATTCATATACCAGAAATGATTGAAGCTACTGACTGAATGAAAGAGCTGGCATCTCACTCTCTTTGAATCTTCTTTATCATGCTAAGAGGAGCAGGAAAAAGTAAAAAATTTCAGAATTGCACCTTGCAATGCGGAGAAATTACTGTTTGTGCATTTACAATATTCATTGATTTTTGCCATTGAAAAACATCATGTTATTCATATACCAGAAATGATTGAAGCTACTGACTGAATGAAAGGAGCTGGCATCTCACTCTCTTTGAATCTTCTTTATCATGCTAAGAGGAGCAGGAAAAAGTAAAAAATTTCAGAATTGCACCTTGCAATGCAGAGAAATTAATGTTTGTGCATTTACAATATTCAATGATTTTTGCCATTGAAAAACGTCCAGAAATGATTGAAGCTACTGACTGAACGAAAGGAGCTGGCATCTCGCTCTCTTTAAATCTTCTTTATCATGCAAAGAGGAGCAGGAAAAAGCAAAAAATTTCAGAATTGCACCTTGCAATGCGGAGAAATCACTGTTTGTGCATTTAAAATATTCATTGATTTTTGCCATTGAAAAACATCATGTTATTCATATACCAGAAATGTTTGAAGCTACTGACTGAATGAAAGGAGCTGGCATCTCACTCTCTTTGAATCTTCTTTATCATGCTAAGAGGAGCAGGAAAAAGCAAAAAATTTCAGAATTGCACCTTGCAATGCGGAGAAATTACTGTTTGTGCATTTACAATTCATTGATTTTTGCCATTGAAAAACGTCCAGAAATGATTGAAGCTACTGACTGAATGAAAGGAGCTGGCATCTCACTCTCTTTGAATCTTCTTTATCATGCTAAGAGGAGCAGGAAAAAGCAAAAAAATTCAGAATTGCACCTTGCAATGCGGAGAAATTACTGTTTGTGCATTTACAAAATTCATTGATTTTTGCCATTGAAAAACATCATGTTATTCATATACCAGAAATGATTGAAGCTACTGACTGAATGAAAGGAGCTGGCATCTCACTCTCTTTGAATCTTCTTTATCATGCTAAGAGGAGCAGGAAAAAGCAAAAAATTTCAGAATTGCACCTTGCAATGCGGAGAAATTACTGTTTGTGCATTTACAATATTCATTGATTTTTGCCATTGAAAAACGTCCAGAAATGATTGAAGCTACTGACTGAATGAAACGAGCTGGCATCTCACTCTCTTTGAATCTTCTTTATCATGCTAAGAGGAGCAGGAAAAAGCAAAAAATTTCAGAATTGCACCTTGCAATGCGGAGAAATTACTGTTTGTGCATTTACAATATTAATTGATTTTTGCCATTGAAAATCATCATGTTATTCATATACCAGAAATGTTTGAAGCTACTGACTGAATGAAAGGAGCTGGCATCTCACTCTCTTTGAATCTTCTTTATCATGCTAAGAGGAGCAGGAAAAAGCAAAAAATTTCAGAATTGCACCTTGCAATGCGGATAAATTACTGTTTGTGCATTTACAATATTCATTGATTTTTGCCATTGAAAAACATCATGTTATTCATATACCAGAAATGATTGAAGCTACTGACTGAATGAAAGAGCTGGCATCTCACTCTCTTTGAATCTTCTTTATCATGCTAAGAGGAGCAGGAAAAAGTAAAAAATTTCAGAATTGCACCTTGCAATGTGGAGAAATTAATGTTTGTGCATTTACAATATTCAATGATTTTTGCCATTGAAAAACATCATGTTATTCATATACCAGAAATGATTGAAGCTACTGACTGAATGAAAGGAGCTGGCATCTCACTCTCTTTGAATCTTCTTTATCATGCTAAGAGGAGCAGGAAAAAGTAAAAAATTTCAGAATTGCACCTTGCAATGCGGAGAAATTAATGTTTGTGCATTTACAATATTCAATGATTTTTGCCATTGAAAAACGTCCAGAAATGATTGAAGCTACTGACTGAACGAAAGGAGCTGGCATCTCACTCTCTTTAAATCTTCTTTATCATGCAAAGAGGAGCAGGAAAAAGCAAAAAATTTCAGAATTGCACCTTGCAATGCGGAGAAATCACTGTTTGTGCATTTAAAATATTCATTGATTTTTGCCATTGAAAAACATCATGTTATTCATATACCAGAAATGTTTGAAGCTACTGACTGAATGAAAGGAGCTGGCATCTCACTCTCTTTGAATCTTCTTTATCATGCTAAGAGGAGCAGGAAAAAGCAAAAAATTTCAGAATTGCACCTTGCAATGCGGAGAAATTACTGTTTGTGCATTTACAATTCATTGATTTTTGCCATTGAAAAACGTCCAGAAATGATTGAAGCTACTGACTGAATGAAAGGAGCTGGCATCTCACTCTCTTTGAATCTTCTTTATCATGCTAAGAGGAGCAGGAAAAAGCAAAAAATTTCAGAATTGCACCTTGCAATGCGGAGAAATTACTGTTTGTGCATTTACAAAATTCATTGATTTTTGCCATTGAAAAACATCATGTTATTCATATACCAGAAATGATTGAAGCTACTGACTGAATGAAAGGAGCTGGCATCTCACTCTCTTTGAATCTTCTTTATCATGCTAAGAGGAGCAGGAAAAAGCAAAAAATTTCAGAATTGCACCTTGCAATGCGGAGAAATTACTGTTTGTGCATTTACAATATTCATTGATTTTTGCCATTGAAAAACGTCCAGAAATGATTGAAGCTACTGACTGAATGAAAGGAGCTGGCATCTCACTCTCTTTGAATCTTCTTTATCATGCTAAGAGGAGCAGGAAAAAGCAAAAAATTTCAGAATTGCACCTTGCAATGCGGAGAAATTACTGTTTGTGCATTTACAATATTCATTGATTTTTGCCATTGAAAATCATCATGTTATTCATATACCAGAAATGTTTGAAGCTACTGACTGAATGAAAGGAGCTGGCATCTCACTCTCTTTGAATCTTCTTTATCATGCTAAGAGGAGCAGGAAAAAGCAAAAAATTTCAGAATTGCACCTTGCAATGCGGATAAATTACTGTTTGTGCATTTACAATATTCATTGATTTTTGCCATTGAAAAACATCATGTTATTCATATACCAGAAATGATTGAAGCTACTGACTGAATGAAAGGAGCTGGCATCTCACTCTCTTTGAATCTTCTTTATCATGCTAAGAGCAGCAGGAAAAAGCAAAAAATTTCAGAATTGCACCTTGCAATGCGGAGAAATTACTGTTTGTGCATTTACAATATTCATTGATTTTTGCCATTGAAAAACATCATGTTATTCATATACCAGAAATGATTGAAGCTACTGACTGAATGAAAGTAGCTGGCATCTCACTCTCTTTGAATCGTCTTTATCATGCTAAGAGGAGCAGGAAAAAGCAAAAAATTTCAGAATTGCACCTTGCAATGCGGAGAAATTACTGTTTGTGCATTTACAATATTCATTGATTTTTGCAATTGAAAAACGTCCAGAAATGATTGAAGCTACTGACTGAATGAAAGGAGCTGGCATCTCACTCTCTTTGAATCTTCTTTATCATGCTAAGAGGAGCAGGAAAAAGCAAAAAATTTCAGAATTGCACCTTGCAATGCGGAGAAATTACTGTTTGTGCATTTACAATATTCATTGATTTTTGCCATTGAAAAACATCATGTTATTCATATACCAGAAATGTTTGAAGCTACTGACTGAATGAAAGGAGCTGGCATCTCACTCTCTTTGAATCTTCTTTATCGTGCTAAGAGGAGCAGGAAAAAGCAAAAAATTTCAGAATTGCACCTTGCAATGCGGAGAAATTACTGTTTGTGCATTTACAATATTCATTGATTTTTGCCTTTGAAAAACGTCCAGAAATGATTGAAGCTACTGACTGAATGAAAGGAGCTGGCATCTCACTCTCTTTGAATCTTGTTTATCATGCTAAGAGGAGCAGGAAAAAGCAAAAAATTTCAGAATTGCACCTTGCAATGCGGAGAAATTACTGTTTGTGCATTTACAATATTCATTGATTTTTGCCATTGAAAAACGTCCAGAAATGATTGAAGCTACTGACTGAATGAAAGGAGCTGGCATCTCACTCTCTTTGAATCTTCTTTATCATGCTAAGAGGAGCAGGAAAAAGCAAAAAATTTCAGAATTGCACCTTGCAATGCGGAGAAATTACTGTTTGTGCATTTACAATATTCATTGATTTTTGCCATTGAAAAACATCATGTTATTCATATACCAGAAATGTTTGAAGCTACTGACTGAATGAAAGGAGCTGGCATCTCACTCTCTTTGAATCTTTTTATCATGCTAAGAGGAGCAGGAAAAAGCAAAAAATTTCAGACTTGCACCTTGCAATGCGGAGAAATTACTGTTTGTGCATTTACAATATTCATTGATTTTTGCCATTGAAAAACATCATGTTATTCATATACCAGAAATGTTTGAAGCTACTGACTGAATAAAAGGAGCTGGCATCTCACTCTCTTTGAATCTTCTTTACCATACTAAGAGGAGCAGGAAATAGCAAAAAATTTCAGAATTGCACCTTGCAATGCGGAGAAATTACTGTTTGTGCATTTACAATATTCATTGATTTTTGCCATTGAAAAACGTCCAGAAATGATTGAAGCTACTGACTGAATGAAAGGAGCTGGCATCTCACTCTCTTTGAATCTTCTTTATCATGCTAAGAGGAGCAGGAAAAAGCAAAAAATTTCAGAATTGCACCTTGCAATGCGGAGAAATTACAGTTTGTGCATTTACAATATTCATTGATTTTTGCCATTGAAAAACGTCCAGAAATGATTGAAGCTACTGACTGAATGAAAGGAGCTGGCATCTCACTCTCTTTGAATCTTCTTTATCATGCTAAGAGGAGCAGGAAAAAGCAAAAAATTTCAGACTTGCACCTTGCAATGCGGAGAAATTACTGTTTGTGCATTTACAATATTCATTGATTTTTGCCATTGAAAAACATCATGTTATTCATATACCAGAAATGTTTGAAGCTACTGACTGAATGAAAGGAGCTGGAATCTCACTCTCTTTCAATCTTCTTTACCATGCTAAGAGGAGCAGGAAAAAGCAAAAAATTTCAGAATTGCACCTTGCAATGCGGAGAAATTACTGTTTGTGCATTTACAATATTCATTGATTTTTGCCATTGAAAAACGTCCAGAAATGATTGAAGCTACTGACTGAATGAAAGGAGCTGGCATCTCACTCTCTTTGAATCTTCTTTATCATGCTAAGAGGAGCAGGAAAAAGCAAAAAATTTCAGAATTGCACCTTGCAATGCGGAGAAATTACAGTTTGTGCATTTACAATGTTCATGGATTTTTGCCATTGAAAAACGTCCAGAAATGATTGAAGCTACTGACTGAATGAAAGGAGCTGGCATCTCACTCTCTTTGAATCTTCTTTATCATGCTAAGAGGAGCAGGAAAAAGCAAAAAATTTCAGAATTGCACCTTGCAATGCGGAGAAATTACTGTTTGTGCATTTACAATATTCATTGATTTTTGCCATTGAAAAACGTCCAGAAATGATTGAAGCTACTGACTGAATGAAAGGAGCTGGCATCTCACTCTCTTTGAATCTTCTTTATCATGCTAAGAGGAGCAGGAAAAAGCAAAAAATTTCAGAATTGCACCTTGCAATGCGGAGAAATTACTGTTTGTGCATTTACAATATTCATTGATTTTTGCCTTTGAAAAACGTCCAGAAATGATTGAAGCTACTGACTGAATGAAAGGAGCTGGCATCTCACTCTCTTTGAATCTTGTTTATCATGCTAAGAGGAGCAGGAAAAAGCAAAAAATTTCAGAATTGCACCTTGCAATGCGGAGAAATTACTGTTTGTGCATTTACAATATTCATTGATTTTTGCCATTGAAAAACGTCCAGAAATGATTGAAGCTACTGACTGAATGAAAGGAGCTGGCATCTCACTCTCTTTGAATCTTCTTTATCATGCTAAGAGGAGCAGGAAAAAGCAAAAAATTTCAGAATTGCACCTTGCAATGCGGAGAAATTACTGTTTGTGCATTTACAATATTCATTGATTTTTGCCATTGAAAAACGTCCAGAAATGATTGAAGCTACTGACTGAATGAAAGGAGCTGGCATCTCACTCTCTTTGAATCTTCTTTATCATGCTAAGAGGAGCAGGAAAAAGCAAAAAATTTCAGAATTGCGCCTTGCAATGCGGAGAAATTACTGTTTGTGCATTTACAAAATTCATTGATTTTTGCCATTGAAAAACATCATGTTATTCATATACCAGAAATGATTGAAGCTACTGACTGAATGAAAGGAGCTGGCATCTCACTCTCTTTGAATCTTCTTTATCATGCTAAGAGGAGCAGGAAAAAGTAAAAAATTTCAGAATTGCACCTTGCAATGCGGAGAAATTACTGTTTGTGCATTTACAATATTCATTGATTTTTGCCATTGAAAAACGTCCAGAAATGATTGAAGCTACTGACTGAATGAAAGGAGCTGGCATCTCACTCTCTTTGAATCTTCTTTATCATGCTAAGAGGAGCAGAAAAAAGCAAAAAATTTCAGAATTGCACCTTGCAATGCGGAGAAATTACTGTTTGTGCATTTACAATATTCATTGATTTTTGCGATTGAAAAACATCATGTTATTCATATACCGTAAATGATTGAAGCTACTGACTGAATGAAAGGAGCTGGCATCTCACTCTCTTTGAATCTTCTTTATCATGCTAAGAGGAGCAGGAAAAAGTAAAAAATTTCAGAATTGCATCTTGCAATGCGGAGAAATTACTGTTTGTGCATTTACAATATTCAATGATTTTTGCCATTGAAAAACGTCCAGAAATGATTGAAGCTACTGACTGAACGAAATGAGCTGGCATCTCACTCTCTTTGAATCTTCTTTATCATGCTAAGAGGAGCAGGAAAAAGCAAAAAATTTCAGAATTGCACCTTGCAATGCGGAGAAATTACTGTTTGTGCATTTACAATATTCATTGATTTTTGCCATTGAAAAACATCATGTTATTCATATACCAGAAATGTTTGAAGCTACTGACTGAATGAAAAGAGCTGGCATCTCACTCTCTTTGAATCTTCTTCATAATGCTAAGAGGAGCAGGAAAAAGCAAAAAATTTCAGAATTGCACCTTGCAATGCGGAGAAATTACTGTTTGTGCATTTACAATATTCATTGATTTTTGCCATTGAAAAACGTCCAGAAATGATTGAAGCTACTGACTGAATGAAAGGAGCTGGCATCTCACTCTCTTTGAATCTTCTTTATCATGCTATGAGGAGCAGGAAAAAGCAAAAAATTTCAGAATTGCACCTTGCAATGCGGAGAAATTACTGTTTGTGCATTTACAATATTCATTGATTTTTGCGATTGAAAAACATCATGTTATTCATATACCGTAAATGATTGAAGCTACTGACTGAATGAAAGGAGCTGGCATCTCACTCTCTTTGAATCTTCTTTATCATGCTAAGAGGAGCAGGAAAAAGTAAAAAATTTCAGAATTGCATCTTGCAATGCGGAGAAATTACTGTTTGTGCATTTACAATATTCAATGATTTTTGCCATTGAAAAACGTCCAGAAATGATTGAAGCTACTGACTGAAAGAAATGAGCTGGCATCTCACTCTCTTTGAATCTTCTTTATCATGCTAAGAGGAGCAGGAAAAAGCAAAAAATTTCAGAATTGCACCTTGCAATGCGGAGAAATTACTGTTTGTGCATTTACAATATTCATTGATTTTTGCCATTGAAAAACGTCCAGAAATGATTGAAGCTACTGACTGAATGAAAGGAGCTGGCATCTCACTCTCTTTGAATCTTCTTTATCATGCTAAGAGGAGCAGGAAAAAGCAAAAAATTTCAGAATTGCACCTTGCAATGCGGAGAAATTACTGTTTGTGCATTTACAATATTCATTGATTTTTGCCTTTGAAAAACGTCCAGAAATGATTGAAGCTACTGACTGAATGAAAGGAGCTGGCATCTCACTCTCTTTGAATCTTGTTTATCATGCTAAGAGGAGTAGGAAAAAGCAAAAAATTTCAGAATTGCACCTTGCAATGCGGAGAAATTACTGTTTGTGCATTTACAATATTCATTGATTTTTGCCATTGAAAAACGTCCAGAAATGATTGAAGCTACTTACTGAATGAAAGGAGCTGGCATCTCACTCTCTTTGAATCTTCTTTATCATGCTAAGAGGAGCAGGAAAAAGCAAAAAATTTCAGAATTGCACCTTGCAATGCGGAGAAATTACTGTTTGTGCATTTACAATATTCATTTATTTTTGCCATTGAAAAACGTCCAGAAATGATTGAAGCTACTGACTGAATGAAAGGAGCTGGCATCTCACTCTCTTTGAATCTTCTTTATCATGCTAAGAGGAGCAGGAAAAAGCAAAAAATTTCAGAATTGCGCCTTGCAATGCGGAGAAATTACTGTTTGTGCATTTACAAAATTCATTGATTTTTGCCATTGAAAAACATCATGTTATTCATATACCAGAAATGATTGAAGCTACTGACTGAATGAAAGGAGCTGGCATCTCACTCTCTTTGAATCTTCTTTATCATGCTAAGAGGAGCAGGAAAAAGTAAAAAATTTCAGAATTGCACCTTGCAATGCGGAGAAATTACTGTTTGTGCATTTACAATATTCATTGATTTTTGCCATTGAAAAACGTCCAGAAATGATTGAAGCTACTGACTGAATGAAAGGAGCTGGCATCTCACTCTCTTTGAATCTTCTTTATCATGCTAAGAGGAGCAGGAAAAAGCAAAAAATTTCAGAATTGCACCTTGCAATGCGGAGAAATTACTGTTTGTGCATTTACAATATTCATTGATTTTTGCGATTGAAAAACATCATGTTATTCATATACCGTAAATGATTGAAGCTACTGACTGAATGAAAGGAGCTGGCATCTCACTCTCTTTGAATCTTCTTTATCATGCTAAGAGGAGCAGGAAAAAGTAAAAAATTTCAGAATTGCATCTTGCAATGCGGAGAAATTACTGTTTGTGCATTTACAATATTCAATGATTTTTGCCATTGAAAAACGTCCAGAAATGATTGAAGCTACTGACTGAACGAAATGAGCTGGCATCTCACTCTCTTTGAATCTTCTTTATCATGCTAAGAGGAGCAGGAAAAAGCAAAAAATTTCAGAATTGCACCTTGCAATGCGGAGAAATTACTGTTTGTGCATTTACAATATTCATTGATTTTTGCCATTGAAAAACATCATGTTATTCATATACCAGAAATGTTTGAAGCTACTGACTGAATGAAAAGAGCTGGCATCTCACTCTCTTTGAATCTTCTTCATAATGCTAAGAGGAGCAGGAAAAAGCAAAAAATTTCAGAATTGCACCTTGCAATGCGGAGAAATTACTGTTTGTGCATTTACAATATTCATTGATTTTTGCCATTGAAAAACGTCCAGAAATGATTGAAGCTACTGACTGAATGAAAGGAGCTGGCATCTCACTCTCTTTGAATCTTCTTTATCATGCTATGAGGAGCAGGAAAAAGCAAAAAATTTCAGAATTGCACCTTGCAATGCGGAGAAATTACTGTTTGTGCATTTACAATATTCATTGATTTTTGCGATTGAAAAACATCATGTTATTCATATACCGTAAATGATTGAAGCTACTGACTGAATGAAAGGAGCTGGCATCTCACTCTCTTTGAATCTTCTTTATCATGCTAAGAGGAGCAGGAAAAAGTAAAAAATTTCAGAATTGCATCTTGCAATGCGGAGAAATTACTGTTTGTGCATTTACAATATTCAATGATTTTTGCCATTGAAAAACGTCCAGAAATGATTGAAGCTACTGACTGAAAGAAATGAGCTGGCATCTCACTCTCTTTGAATCTTCTTTATCATGCTAAGAGGAGCAGGAAAAAGCAAAAAATTTCAGAATTGCACCTTGCAATGCGGAGAAATTACTGTTTGTGCATTTACAATATTCATTGATTTTTGCCATTGAAAAACATCATGTTATTCATATACCAGAAATGTTTGAAGCTACTGACTGAATGAAAGGAGCTGGCATCTCACTCTCTTTGAATCTTCTTCATAATGCTAAGAGGAGCAGGAAAAAGCAAAAAATTTCAGAATTGCACCTTGCAATGCGGAGAAATTACTGTTTGTGCATTTACAATATTCATTGATTTTTGCCATTGAAAAACGTCCAGAAATGATTGAAGCTACTGACTGAATGAAAGGAGCTGGCATCTCACTCTCTTTGAATCTTCTTTATCATGCTATGAGGAGCAGGAAAAAGCAAAAAATTTCAGAATTGCACCTTGCAATGCGGAGAAATTACTGTTTGTGCATTTACAATATTCATTGATTTTTGCCATTGAAAAACGTCCAGAAATGATTGAAGCTACTGACTGAATGAAAGGAGCTGGCATCTCACTCTCTTTGAATCTTCTTTATCATGCTAAGAGGAGCAGGAAAAAGCAAAAAATTTCAGAATTGCACCTTGCAATGCGGAGAAATTACTGTTTGTGCATTTACAATATTCATTGATTTTTGCCATTGAAAAACATCATGTTATTCATATACCAGAAATGTTTGAAGCTACTGACTGAATAAAAGGAGCTGGCATCTCACTCTCTTTGAATCTTCTTTACCATACTAAGAGGAGCAGGAAATAGCAAAAAATTTCAGAATTGCACCTTGCAATGCGGAGAAATTACTGTTTGTGCATTTACAATATTCATTGATTTTTGCCATTGAAAAACGTCCAGAAATGATTGAAGCTACTGACTGAATGAAAGGAGCTGGCATCTCACTCTCTTTGAATCTTCTTTATCATGCTAAGAGGAGCAGGAAAAAGCAAAAAATTTCAGAATTGCACCTTGCAATGCGGAGAAATTACAGTTTGTGCATTTACAATATTCATTGATTTTTGCCATTGAAAAACGTCCAGAAATGATTGAAGCTACTGACTGAATGAAAGGAGCTGGCATCTCACTCTCTTTGAATCTTCTTTATCATGCTAAGAGGAGCAGGAAAAAGCAAAAAATTTCAGACTTGCACCTTGCAATGCGGAGAAATTACTGTTTGTGCATTTACAATATTCATTGATTTTTGCCATTGAAAAACATCATGTTATTCATATACCAGAAATGTTTGAAGCTACTGACTGAATGAAAGGAGCTGGAATCTCACTCTCTTTGAATCTTCTTTACCATGCTAAGAGGAGCAGGAAAAAGCAAAAAATTTCAGAATTGCACCTTGCAATGCGGAGAAATTACTGTTTGTGCATTTACAATATTCATTGATTTTTGCCATTGAAAAACGTCCAGAAATGATTGAAGCTACTGACTGAATGAAAGGAGCTGGCATCTCACTCTCTTTGAATCTTCTTTATCATGCTAAGAGGAGCAGGAAAAAGCAAAAAATTTCAGAATTGCACCTTGCAATGCGGAGAAATTACAGTTTGTGCATTTACAATGTTCATGGATTTTTGCCATTGAAAAACGTCCAGAAATGATTGAAGCTACTGACTGAATGAAAGGAGCTGGCATCTCACTCTCTTTGAATCTTCTTTATCATGCTAAGAGGAGCAGGAAAAAGCAAAAAATTTCAGAATTGCACCTTGCAATGCGGAGAAATTACTGTTTGTGCATTTACAATATTCATTGATTTTTGCCATTGAAAAACGTCCAGAAATGATTGAAGCTACTGACTGAATGAAAGGAGCTGGCATCTCACTCTCTTTGAATCTTCTTTATCATGCTAAGAGGAGCAGGAAAAAGCAAAAAATTTCAGAATTGCACCTTGCAATGCGGAGAAATTACTGTTTGTGCATTTACAATATTCATTGATTTTTGCCATTGAAAAACATGTTATTCATATACCAGAAATGTTTGAAGCTACTGACTGAATGAAAGGAGCTGGCATCTCACTCTCTTTGAATCTTCTTTATCATGCTAAGAGGAGCAGGAAAAAGCAAAAAATTTCAGAATTGCACCTTGCAATGCGGAGAAATTACTGTTTGTGCATTTACAATATTCATTGATTTTTGCCTTTGAAAAACGTCCAGAAATGATTGAAGCTACTGACTGAATGAAAGGAGCTGGCATCTCACTCTCTTTGAATCTTGTTTATCATGCTAAGAGGAGCAGGAAAAAGCAAAAAATTTCAGAATTGCACCTTGCAATGCGGAGAAATTACTGTTTGTGCATTTACAATATTCATTGATTTTTGCCATTGAAAAACGTCCAGAAATGATTGAAGCTACTGACTGAATGAAAGGAGCTGGCATCTCACTCTCTTTGAATCTTCTTTATCATGCTAAGAGGAGCAGGAAAAAGCAAAAAATTTCAGAATTGCACCTTGCAATGCGGAGAAATTACTGTTTGTGCATTTACAATATTCATTGATTTTTGCCATTGAAAAACGTCCAGAAATGATTGAAGCTACTGACTGAATGAAAGGAGCTGGCATCTCACTCTCTTTGAATCTTCTTTATCATGCTAAGAGGAGCAGGAAAAAGCAAAAAATTTCAGAATTGCGCCTTGCAATGCGGAGAAATTACTGTTTGTGCATTTACAAAATTCATTGATTTTTGCCATTGAAAAACGTCATGTTATTCATATACCAGAAATGATTGAAGCTACTGACTGAATGAAAGGAGCTGGCATCTCACTCTCTTTGAATCTTCTTTATCATGCTAAGAGGAGCAGGAAAAAGTAAAAAATTTCAGAATTGCACCTTGCAATGCGGAGAAATTACTGTTTGTGCATTTACAATATTCATTGATTTTTGCCATTGAAAAACGTCCAGAAATGATTGAAGCTACTGACTGAATGAAAGGAGCTGGCATCTCACTCTCTTTGAATCTTCTTTATCATGCTAAGAGGAGCAGGAAAAAGCAAAAAATTTCAGAATTGCACCTTGCAATGCGGAGAAATTACTGTTTGTGCATTTACAATATTCATTGATTTTTGCGATTGAAAAACATCATGTTATTCATATACCGTAAATGATTGAAGCTACTGACTGAATGAAAGGAGCTGGCATCTCACTCTCTTTGAATCTTCTTTATCATGCTAAGAGGAGCAGGAAAAAGTAAAAAATTTCAGAATTGCATCTTGCAATGCGGAGAAATTACTGTTTGTGCATTTACAATATTCAATGATTTTTGCCATTGAAAAACGTCCAGAAATGATTGAAGCTACTGACTGAACGAAATGAGCTGGCATCTCACTCTCTTTGAATCTTCTTTATCATGCTAAGAGGAGCAGGAAAAAGCAAAAAATTTCAGAATTGCACCTTGCAATGCGGAGAAATTACTGTTTGTGCATTTACAATATTCATTGATTTTTGCCATTGAAAAACATCATGTTATTCATATACCAGAAATGTTTGAAGCTACTGACTGAATGAAAGGAGCTGGCATCTCACTCTCTTTGAATCTTCTTCATAATGCTAAGAGGAGCAGGAAAAAGCAAAAAATTTCAGAATTGCACCTTGCAATGCGGAGAAATTACTGTTTGTGCATTTACAATATTCATTGATTTTTGCCATTGAAAAACGTCCAGAAATGATTGAAGCTACTGACTGAATGAAAGGAGCTGGCATCTCACTCTCTTTGAATATTCTTTATCATGCTATGAGGAGCAGGAAAAAGCAAAAAATTTCAGAATTGCACCTTGCAATGCGGAGAAATTACTGTTTGTGCATTTACAATATTCATTGATTTTTGCCATTGAAAAACGTCCAGAAATGATTGAAGCTACTGACTGAATGAAAGGAGCTGGCATCTCACTCTCTTTGAATCTTCTTTATCATGCTAAGAGGAGCAGGAAAAAGCAAAAAATTTCAGAATTGCACCTTGCAATGCGGAGAAATTACTGTTTGTGCATTTACAATATTCATTGATTTTTGCCATTGAAAAACGTCCAGAAATGATTGAAGCTACTGACTGAATGAAAGGAGCTGGCATCTCACTCTCTTTGAATCTTCTTTATCATGCTAAGAGGAGCAGGAAAAAGCAAAAAATTTCAGAATTGCACCTTGCAATGCGGAGAAATTACTGTTTGTGCATTTACAATATTCATTGATTTTTGCCATTGAAAAACATGTTATTCATATACCAGAAATGTTTGAAGCTACTGACTGAATGAAAGGAGCTGGCATCTCACTCTCTTTGAATCTTCTTTATCATGCTAAGAGGAGCAGGAAAAAGCAAAAAATTTCAGAATTGCACCTTGCAATGCGGAGAAATTACTGTTTGTGCATTTACAATATTCATTGATTTTTGCCTTTGAAAAACGTCCAGAAATGATTGAAGCTACTGACTGAATGAAAGGAGCTGGCATCTCACTCTCTTTGAATCTTGTTTATCATGCTAAGAGGAGCAGGAAAAAGCAAAAAATTTCAGAATTGCACCTTGCAATGCGGAGAAATTACTGTTTGTGCATTTACAATATTCATTGATTTTTGCCATTGAAAAACGTCCAGAAATGATTGAAGCTACTGACTGAATGAAAGGAGCTGGCATCTCACTCTCTTTGAATCTTCTTTATCATGCTAAGAGGAGCAGGAAAAAGCAAAAAATTTCAGAATTGCACCTTGCAATGCGGAGAAATTACTGTTTGTGCATTTACAATATTCATTGATTTTTGCCATTGAAAAACGTCCAGAAATGATTGAAGCTACTGACTGAATGAAAGGAGCTGGCATCTCACTCTCTTTGAATCTTCTTTATCATGCTAAGAGGAGCAGGAAAAAGCAAAAAATTTCAGAATTGCGCCTTGCAATGCGGAGAAATTACTGTTTGTGCATTTACAAAATTCATTGATTTTTGCCATTGAAAAACATCATGTTATTCATATACCAGAAATGATTGAAGCTACTGACTGAATGAAAGGAGCTGGCATCTCACTCTCTTTGAATCTTCTTTATCATGCTAAGAGGAGCAGGAAAAAGTAAAAAATTTCAGAATTGCACCTTGCAATGCGGAGAAATTACTGTTTGTGCATTTACAATATTCATTGATTTTTGCCATTGAAAAACGTCCAGAAATGATTGAAGCTACTGACTGAATGAAAGGAGCTGGCATCTCACTCTCTTTGAATCTTCTTTATCATGCTAAGAGGAGCAGGAAAAAGCAAAAAATTTCAGAATTGCACCTTGCAATGCGGAGAAATTACTGTTTGTGCATTTACAATATTCATTGATTTTTGCGATTGAAAAACATCATGTTATTCATATACCGTAAATGATTGAAGCTACTGACTGAATGAAAGGAGCTGGCATCTCACTCTCTTTGAATCTTCTTTATCATGCTAAGAGGAGCAGGAAAAAGTAAAAAATTTCAGAATTGCATCTTGCAATGCGGAGAAATTACTGTTTGTGCATTTACAATATTCAATGATTTTTGCCATTGAAAAACGTCCAGAAATGATTGAAGCTACTGACTGAACGAAAGGAGCTGGCATCTCACTCTCTTTGAATCTTCTTTATCATGCTAAGAGGAGCAGGAAAAAGCAAAAAATTTCAGAATTGCACCTTGCAATGCGGAGAAATTACTGTTTGTGCATTTACAATATTCATTGATTTTTGCCATTGAAAAACATCATGTTATTCATATACCAGAAATGTTTGAAGCTACTGACTGCATGAAAGGAGCTGGCATCTCACTCTCTTTGAATCTTCTTCATAATGCTAAGAGGAGCAGGAAAAAGCAAAAAATTTCAGAATTGCACCTTGCAATGCGGAGAAATTACTGTTTGTGCATTTACAATATTCATTGATTTTTGCCATTGAAAAACGTCCAGAAATGATTGAAGCTACTGACTGAATGAAAGGAGCTGGCATCTCACTCTCTTTGAATCTTCTTTATCATGCTATGAGGAGCAGGAAAAAGCAAAAAATTTCAGAATTGCACCTTGCAATGCGGAGAAATTACTGTTTGTGCATTTACAATATTCATTGATTTTTGCCATTGAAAAACGTCCAGAAATGATTGAAGCTACTGACTGAATGAAAGGAGCTGGCATCTCACTCTCTTTGAATCTTCTTTATCATGCTAAGAGGAGCAGGAAAAAGCAAAAAATTTCAGAATTGCACCTTGCAATGCGGAGAAATTACTGTTTGTGCATTTACAATATTCATTGATTTTTGCCATTGAAAAACATCATGTTATTCATATACCAGAAATGTTTGAAGCTACTGACTGAATGAAAGGAGCTGGCATCTCACTCTCTTTGAATCTTCTTCATAATGCTAAGAGGAGCAGGAAAAAGCAAAAAATTTCAGAATTGCACCTTGCAATGCGGAGAAATTACTGTTTGTGCATTTACAATATTCATTGATTTTTGCCATTGAAAAACGTCCAGAAATGATTGAAGCTACTGACTGAATGAAAGGAGCTGGCATCTCACTCTCTTTGAATATTCTTTATCATGCTATGAGGAGCAGGAAAAAGCAAAAAATTTCAGAATTGCACCTTGCAATGCGGAGAAATTACTGTTTGTGCATTTACAATATTCATTGATTTTTGCCATTGAAAAACGTCCAGAAATGATTGAAGCTACTGACTGAATGAAAGGAGCTGGCATCTCACTCTCTTTGAATCTTCTTTATCATGCTAAGAGGAGCAGGAAAAAGCAAAAAATTTCAGAATTGCACCTTGCAATGCGGAGAAATTACTGTTTGTGCATTTACAATATTCATTGATTTTTGCCATTGAAAAACGTCCAGAAATGATTGAAGCTACTGACTGAATGAAAGGAGCTGGCATCTCACTCTCTTTGAATCTTCTTTATCATGCTAAGAGGAGCAGGAAAAAGCAAAAAATTTCAGAATTGCACCTTGCAATGCGGAGAAATTACTGTTTGTGCATTTACAATATTCATTGATTTTTGCCATTGAAAAACGTCCAGAAATGATTGAAGCTACTGACTGAATGAAAGGAGCTGGCATCTCACTCTCTTTGAATCTTCTTTATCATGCTAAGAGGAGCAGGAAAAAGCAAAAAATTTCAGAATTGCACCTTGCAATGCGGAGAAATTACTGTTTGTGCATTTACAATATTCATTGATTTTTGCCATTGAAAAACGTCCAGAAATGATTGAAGCTACTGACTGAATGAAAGGAGCTGGCATCTCACTCTCTTTGAATCTTCTTTATCATGCTAAGAGGAGCAGGAAAAAGCAAAAAATTTCAGAATTGCACCTTGCAATGCGGAGAAATTACTGTTTGTGCATTTACAATATTCATTGATTTTTGCCATTGAAAAACATGTTATTCATATACCAGAAATGTTTGAAGCTACTGACTGAATGAAAGGAGCTGGCATCTCACTCTCTTTGAATCTTCTTTATCATGCTAAGAGGAGCAGGAAAAAGCAAAAAATTTCAGAATTGCACCTTGCAATGCGGAGAAATTACTGTTTGTGCATTTACAATATTCATTGATTTTTGCCTTTGAAAAACGTCCAGAAATGATTGAAGCTACTGACTGAATGAAAGGAGCTGGCATCTCACTCTCTTTGAATCTTGTTTATCATGCTAAGAGGAGCAGGAAAAAGCAAAAAATTTCAGAATTGCACCTTGCAATGCGGAGAAATTACTGTTTGTGCATTTACAATATTCATTGATTTTTGCCATTGAAAAACGTCCAGAAATGATTGAAGCTACTGACTGAATGAAAGGAGCTGGCATCTCACTCTCTTTGAATCTTCTTTATCATGCTAAGAGGAGCAGGAAAAAGCAAAAAATTTCAGAATTGCACCTTGCAATGTGGAGAAATTACTGTTTGTGCATTTACAATATTCATTGATTTTTGCCATTGAAAAACGTCCAGAAATGATTGAAGCTACTGACTGAATGAAAGGAGCTGTCATCTCACTCTCTTTGAATCTTCTTTATCATGCTAAGAGGAGCAGGAAAAAGCAAAAAATTTCAGAATTGCGCCTTGCAATGCGGAGAAATTACTGTTTGTGCATTTACAAAATTCATTGATTTTTGCCATTGAAAAACATCATGTTATTCATATACCAGAAATGATTGAAGCTACTGACTGAATGAAAGGAGCTGGCATCTCACTCTCTTTGAATCTTCTTTATCATGCTAAGAGGAGCAGGAAAAAGTAAAAAATTTCAGAATTGCACCTTGCAATGCGGAGAAATTACTGTTTGTGCATTTACAATATTCATTGATTTTTGCCATTGAAAAACGTCCAGAAATGATTGAAGCTACTGACTGAATGAAAGGAGCTGGCATCTCACTCTCTTTGAATCTTCTTTATCATGCTAAGAGGAGCAGGAAAAAGCAAAAAATTTCAGAATTGCACCTTGCAATGCGGAGAAATTACTGTTTGTGCATTTACAATATTCATTGATTTTTGCGATTGAAAAACATCATGTTATTCATATACCGTAAATGATTGAAGCTACTGACTGAATGAAAGGAGCTGGCATCTCACTCTCTTTGAATCTTCTTTATCATGCTAAGAGGAGCAGGAAAAAGTAAAAAATTTCAGAATTGCATCTTGCAATGCGGAGAAATTACTGTTTGTGCATTTACAATATTCAATGATTTTTGCCATTGAAAAACGTCCAGAAATGATTGAAGCTACTGACTGAACGAAAGGAGCTGGCATCTCACTCTCTTTGAATCTTCTTTATCATGCTAAGAGGAGCAGGAAAAAGCAAAAAATTTCAGAATTGCACCTTGCAATGCGGAGAAATTACTGTTTGTGCATTTACAATATTCATTGATTTTTGCCATTGAAAAACATCATGTTATTCATATACCAGAAATGTTTGAAGCTACTGACTGAATGAAAGGAGCTGGCATCTCACTCTCTTTGAATCTTCTTCATAATGCTAAGAGGAGCAGGAAAAAGCAAAAAATTTCAGAATTGCACCTTGCAATGCGGAGAAATTACTGTTTGTGCATTTACAATATTCATTGATTTTTGCCATTGAAAAACGTCCAGAAATGATTGAAGCTACTGACTGAATGAAAGGAGCTGGCATCTCACTCTCTTTGAATCTTCTTTATCATGCTATGAGGAGCAGGAAAAAGCAAAAAATTTCAGAATTGCACCTTGCAATGCGGAGAAATTACTGTTTGTGCATTTACAATATTCATTGATTTTTGCCATTGAAAAACGTCCAGAAATGATTGAAGCTACTGACTGAATGAAAGGAGCTGGCATCTCACTCTCTTTGAATCTTCTTTATCATGCTAAGAGGAGCAGGAAAAAGCAAAAAATTTCAGAATTGCACCTTGCAATGCGGAGAAATTACTGTTTGTGCATTTACAATATTCATTGATTTTTGCCATTGAAAAACATCATGTTATTCATATACCAGAAATGTTTGAAGCTACTGACTGAATGAAAGGAGCTGGCATCTCACTCTCTTTGAATCTTCTTTATCATGCTAAGAGGAGCAGGAAAAAGCAAAAAATTTCAGAATTGCACCTTGCAATGCGGATAAATTACTGTTTGTGCATTTACAATATTCATTGATTTTTGCCATTGAAAAACATCATGTTATTCATATACCAGAAATGATTGAAGCTACTGACTGAATGAAAGGAGCTGGCATCTCACTCTCTTTGAATCTTCTTTATCATGCTAACAGGAGCAGGAAAAAGCAAAAAATTTCAGAATTGCACCTTGCAATGCGGAGAAATTACTGTTTGTGCATTTACAATATTCATTGATTTTTGCAATTGAAAAACGTCCAGAAATGATTGAAGCTACCGACTGAATGAAACGAGCTGGCATCTCACTCTCTTTGAATCTTCTTTATCATGCTAAGAGGAGCAGGAAAAAGCAAAAAATTTCAGAATTGCACCTTGCAATGCGGAGAAATTACTGTTTGTGCATTTACAATATTCATTGATTTTTGCCATTGAAAAACATCATGTTATTCATATACCAGAAATCTTTGAAGCTACTGACTGAATGAAAGGAGCTGGCATCTCACTCTCTTTGAATCTTCTTTATCATGCTAAGAGGAGCAGGAAAAAGCAAAAAATTTCAGAATTGCACCTTGCAATGCGGAGAAATTACTGTTTGTGCATTTACAAAATTCATTGATTTTTGCCATTGAAAAACATCATGTTATTCATATACCAGAAATGACTGAAGCTACTGACTGAATGAAAGGAGCTGGCATCTCACTCTCTTTGAATCTTCTTTATCATGCTAAGAGGAGCAGGAAAAAGCAAAAAATTTCAGAATTGCACCTTGCAATGCGGAGA